>NC_054486.1:76155422-76455422 GCF_017639515.1 Carcharodon carcharias
GGGCTATAATTGACCAGAAACTGAGCTGAACCAGCCATATAAATATTGTGGCTACTAGACCAGGTCAGAGGCTGGGAATTCTGCAGAGAGCAACTCACCTCCTGACACCCCAATGCCTGTCCACCACCTACAAGGCAGAAGTCAGGAGTGTGATGAAATATGCTCCACTTGCCTGGATGTGTGCAGCTCCACCAGCAATCCAGAAGCTTGGCACCAACCAGGACAAAGCAGCTACTTGATTGGCACACCATCATTCTCTCCACCATTGACGCACAGTGGCAGCAGTGTGTACCATCTACTAAATGCACAGCAGCAACTCTCCAAGCTCCTACAACAGTTCCTTCCAAATCCATGACCCCTACCACCTAGAAGGACAAGGGCAGCAGATGCATGGGAATACCACCACCTGCAAGTTCCCCTCCAAGTCACACAGCATCCTGACTTGGAATTATATCGCCGTTCCTTCACGTTGCTAGGTCAAAATCCTGGAACTCCTTTCCTAACAGCACTGTGGGTGTTCCTATAACGCATGGACTGCAGCAGCTCAAGAAGGTGGCTCACCAGCACCTTCTCGAGGGCAATTAGAGATGGGCTATAAATGCTAACCTAGCCAATGATGCTCACATCCCATGACTGAATAAATTTTTTAAAAACTATTTGGAAATGATATGTAATTTACTAATCCTGGTTATTTGGCAAGTAGTAAAGAAGAATTCTAAGAAAAAAGGTAGTTGCTTGCATTGTTTATAAAAATGGAGGAATGAGAATAGGTTGTTCAGCCCAACCATTTGAATCTTCGTGGAGGACGCTTCTCAGAATCGGTTTCCTCTATTTTTTTTGCAAATCAGGAATTTGCTTTTGAAGGTTTCAAATGATCTGGTATTTATTGCACTGGATAGCACTCTGTTCCAGAAGGCATTAATTCGTAAGTATGAACAATTTTGGTTAAAACACAGAGCCCCTTCCATTTCTATAATAGGCCCAGTTCATTTTCTGCATGTACCTGTGGGGTTTATTTGGCATCAATGAATAATTGTCAGTGTTCTCAACTCAGCCCAATCATTGTCCCTGTGTGATATATACACAAGTATATTTCTGGAATGATTTACTGAATATCTGTCATGCGTAGGAATGTGGCTGACCTTTATTTAGACCTTACCTCAGGGTCACTAAGGCTAACTAAGGCACCTCCATATTTATTTCAGATGATGGACGCTACCTCAGCCTAGAACTTGGATCAAGCCTGGGACTCCCTTAAACTGGTTCAGCCTCACGCCATATGGCACATTGACCCACTAAAATATTTGTGGTTACTATTTTCCACAATTCACAATACAGTTTCTCATACCTGATTATGGATGCTTAGATATACCATATTTTCAAGCGTAGGAACTAATTTTTCAGACATTATTTAGCTTTCAAATCACTAGGTAGCGGGACAAAATGATTTATAGCTGAGAATCAAAGAGAACTTCCAACCAAGAGAAAAACTCGTTAGTGACCCAAAGATCAGGCCTGTTGTGTTTGGAAGCCAATTTAACAGATTTGGTTATGATGCATTGAGGTCACGTTGAAAACAGCACATTTTTAACTTGGTGTTTGAATAATGTCACCATGACAGAAAACAGCATGTCTACATAATTAAAGGCCAGCATCTGACTGTAGCATTAGTAATAAAGGCATAGATAGTTTTTCTTGTCTCCCAGGTAGTAAAGTAATTAAATGCTTGAGAAATAGATCGTAGCATTTTCATGAATTTTATTAATAGCAGTGGAGATCTGAAACTACCATCTTCAGCTGTATTAACAAACACTGAACGTTGGTATTTTTTACTGAATATCTTCAATTTGGGAAGTTTTTTTTTATATAAAGAGCCCATCAACTGGAATTATACTATAAGTCTGAGACCAAAACAGGTTTTGCACTGCAACAGTTGAAGTGGCCATAGTTATACCATCCCATTAGCTAAAGTTTCAGGTCTGTAAAAGCTACAGTGGGTTTGTTATCATTGCAGTGCAGGGGCATTCAGGTGAAGATGCTCACATGCTTCTACATTCATGCATATTGGACACGTGCATGCAGCACACCACTTTCCTTTCTGCAACAAAGAAAAATTTGTAGGAACAGTGCCTTAAACTGTTCACTGAACCAACACTTGGTTCTGAACCAGGCTGTAAAATACTGTTCAGGATGTACTGATCTCATTATTGACTTTGTGATGTAAAGTTATCATTCTTCAATGTTAGTAATTAATTTTGTGTGAACAGTGCTAGAGTCTGTCAGCTATAGCTGTGTCAGCTGTGACTCTGCTGGTAGCACTTGTGCTTCTGAATCACATGGTTCTGGGTTCAAGTCCCACTCCAGGGCTTGAGCACAAAAATCAAGGCTGACACTCCATTGCAGTACTGAGAGAGCACTGCACTGTCAGAGGTGCCACCTTTCAGATAAGTCTTTAAACCAAGGCCCTATTTGCTGGTTTGGATGGATGTGAAACATCCCCAATGCATTATTTTAAAGAAGAACAGGGGAGTAATCCTTGGCCAACATCCCTCAATCAACTTCACAAAAACAAGATTATCTGTTCAGTATCACATGCTGTTTGTAGTTTTCTCAGCACCGAGTGGCTGTCATGTTTCCTATATTACAACAGTGGTTACACTTCAAAAAGTACCTCATTGGCTGTAAAGTGCATGGGAAGCACTATATAAATATAAGTTTTTTTTTAACAGATAATGGGTGTCACTGATATTACAATATATTAAAGGCCTGAGGATACATTTTTTTCTCTTTGCCAATTTCATCTATTCCACTCTTTCCTGGGTATATTTTCATGGGTACCATCTAATAACTTGCACACATTGCCAACACACAATGAATGATGGCTATGACTAATATCATACTATCTGAATACAGCAGCACTACAAAAGTCTGGTCTTTTTCTCACCTGACAACAATATCCAATTTGCAGCAGAAGCTGCTAGATAGTGTCAGTTTCTCCCGCTCCTAGCCAAGGGGTGCTGCAACCAAATGTAGATCTCTTAATGCTGCTATGCTTGAGATCAGCTAACTCAACATACACCTGGAATTGAAGCTGGGTCTTTTCTGGCAATGAGTAGGCTCGTGCCACGAGGTGAACCCTGAAAGACTAGCATCAAGCACCAAGTGAGAAAAAGAGAAAAACCTTTCTGCAGGAATGCAAATTTAATACCATTACCATGCTTCTGAAGTGTACAGCAATGGGCTATGGTAAAGCATAAATATGTTGTCTGTGGAATTGCAGCAAATGTATGCCAGGAAGGATTGTTTTTATTCATTTTGTGTAAAAATCATCAGTTATCACTTCGCAGCCCATAAGGAAATAGAATGATAGACTTGTATCTGCTTGGTGTAAATTGTCATTGTGACGAATTATGCACACAGCGAGCAATTCAATCATGATATTGTCATACACTACAAATTGCTCACTTGACACACTTGTAATTAGCACTTTTTAAAATAAAACAGAATGCAATTACATGCATCAACAGGTGGCCAGGTATGCTTTTGGATTCAGACGATATTGTTAATCCACACAAGCTTCATGGTTTGATGTCATTTCAATCTATTAAAGTCACTATCTGCTTTTATGTTGTCTGCATACTAGTGCATATTCCAGTTAATTTAGTTCTCCTGCTTCTCTGTTTGCAACACACTAGATAACAATAACAGAGAACCACAAGTGCAATGTCTGTAGAATCCTATGACTTGTGCCACAAATAGAAATAAATATTCAATAACTGTAGGTATTTTCAGTTAGAAAAAAACCTTTTTGAACTGATTGGTGTTCAGAATTAATTTAAATCTCTTTAGGTGCTAGTCAAAGATATTCATTGGTTTTACAATGATTTTGGCTACTGCCAATTGTCCTGACCATAAAATGAACTCCACTCATGTTCATTAAATACCAAAGGCACAGAATATAAATGTTCATGGGATTTTGGATGGTATTTAGTCATGAAGGTTTTCATTTCACCATGTGTTAAAATTTTGCTCAGATTTACGCTGAATTGAGAGAAAGGCCATTATGAAAATTTAATTTGAACTGTAGTGGAATTCTGGTGCCAATTCATAATTCCAAATGTTATATTTTGGACAAACAAAACAATTAAAATTTCAAGTTATTTTAGAATATTCATCAGTTTCCAAAATACTTTAAGAAACCTATTTCATATATTCCCTATTTGCAGATATGAACTCATTATGTCATGAAATCTTTGCTCATATCGTAATATGCAGTGGATATTGTAGTGTTGCTTACTTTGATCATCAAGGTGTCCAATGCTACTTTTTATTGCAAGAAAAGCAGATAGGTATTAATTTTGTTAGGGAATACAATACAAGCCATGAATTGTACTGTTTAGTATAAATTGGATGATTCTACAGTAACCATACCATCTGATGCAGCAAATTGATGATATTATTAATTAAAAGACAAATTTGAATTTCAGAGAGTATCACCAGGATATTTATACAATACTTAAATTTAAAAGTAAAAGTAATCATTGCGGGTTTGGTTGTTGCTATTGCAATTTATTCATGAGCAAAATGCATTAAAAGATCTTTGTGAATCTTTATTCTTTGCATGTTCATTAAGGTTGAAATGATGTTCATCAAAACGTTCAGTCATGCAAGTTTATTGAGCAATCTGTTCGGAGCTTAAGTGAATGGCCTTAATGGAGAATGTAAATACTGTTGCAGAACTGGCTAGGTGATGAAGAATTGTTTAAGGTTCAACCTGTATCCCTCGATGAATTGGCATTTTCTGTATCCTCTGTCTTAAGTGTTGCAATTATATTCCATGCATAGAGACATAAACTGTAGCTAACTTTATCATTGGATTTTGAACCTTTTGTATTTGATGATGCCTTTTTATGCTTGCTAATTGTCTGCCTTTTGGCTGGACAGTTCACCTTCTCAAATTCCTTTACAGTGAGGGCAAGCACATCAACATCGAAAATCAAGTGTAATTTAAAAAAAAACTTATTCTGTATCCTTGAAAGGTTGGTTTGACCATAGACTTATATTTATATGATTGTCTTTCCATTGTATCTTGATTTTGAGTTGTCATCTTTTTAGGGCTTTGTCAGCTTTTTTAAAGCTACTTGTCAGCATTTCAAAGTTCTCTATGTTGCCCAGTGGGCTTCTTACAGTATGGTTCTTATCCAACTCACAGTTACAGGATAGTGTTGAGGTTGAGATCTGCAGAACAATGCACAATGTGTCACTGAGTACCTAATTTACTCTTTTCTCATGATACAGGCTTCCTAATGTCTGTGCTTTTAACTGCACTAAAAAAAAATAAGCGCTTTGTAAGTGCTTTCTTTCCATGTTTCTGCAAATATCTTTATGGTTGCTTATGTCTTTACTGTAAACTGCTCGTTTTTTTAATAAGAAGATGGAGCCATTTTAGCAGTTTTTTCATCAAGCTTAATTTGAAATGCTGCACCCTATTGTACCACAAAGGTTGTTTACATGAGTAGGTATGAAGCTGTCTGGAAGTAGATGTAAATTTAATAATAAGCTCTATTTCTAGTCTCTTGTTTGTCCTTCCTATAGATATGGGATGCAATTGAAACAGGCAGATGCTTGAAGAGCTATTTGTGCCATTCAGGGGCAGTTCGTGATGCTCAGTGGTCTTTGTGTGGAAGACAGATCCTCAGTGGTGGATTTGATTCAATGCTTCATCTGACAGATATTGAAACAGGTACGGTGCTGTTTAGATGTTTTCATGTTGATGTTGTATGTAATACAATATCAAAACAATAATTGATCATTTTAAAAAGCGAATAATTAATAAAGGTGACGATTAGAGTGAGTGAGTGTGTGCGTGCCTGGCTCACTCCCAGTCTCGGGGTTCTCACTCACGCACACCCATTGTGGCTGTGTGTGTGTGTGTGTCTGTGTGTGTGTGTGTGTGTCTGTGTGTGTGTGCCCTGAGATTGGGAGTGAGACAGACTCTCTCTCTCACACGTACTCACTCTCTCATACACTCACTCTCTCTCACGCATACTCACTTGCTCCCTCACGCACACTTACTCACTTTTTCATATGCACTCACTCACATGCACATTCTCTTTCTCTCTGTCACACACACCAGTACCAAGACTCTTTTTATCCCCAACTTGTCTATCACTCCAGCTGTCCTGGGCCCCACTGTTGCTGCAACTGTTGCTCCACCATCTTGACTCCTGCAGTCCTTTAGTGGCTGTGTCTTCCACCCTCCCACCCCCCCTGCCCAGTGAGCCCATCAGCAGCAAATGTGGGAGAGAAATGGCCTGATTGGAGGAATAGCTCCTTGCAGAATCTTTCACCTCACTTACCTGTAATTTGGATGCTGGCTCCACGGGCTGGATAGAGAGGCATGGTGGGCCAGATTGTGGCCTGCATGCCCTATGTTGGACTAGCCTACTTAAAATTTCAATAGCTGAAACTGCAAGCACTTGCAATCTCTAACTTGTGTAATAAACATTGTGAAATTAACAGCTGAGATCAGAGAGCTAAAGCAGTCAATCAAGCAAGGTGTTTTTATACGTTAATAGATTTCTGGGCCCTCAGCCAAGAATACATAATGAGGCTTGGCTTGAGAGCTCATAAGTTAGTTAATCTATTGAAACACTTGAGCCCCAGAGAAAATATTGCTTGATTGACAGCTCTGGTTCTCTGATCTCTGCTGTGAATTGCACAGTGATATTTATGCAAGGGTAAGAGGTTTCAAGTGCTTGCAGTTTCAGCTGTTGAAACTTTTATTGCCCTGTAGTAAAAGGAATATTTTTTAACGTAGTAGAAAATTATGAATGAATTACTTTTTTTAAGGACTTTTTTGCACACATTGTATTCTCACTATAGGGTCATTGGTTCTATACAGCATATACTGGGTCAGTGTGCATGGAAGTACCACAGTTTGGTACAGGGGGCATGAGGGACCATGGTGGGTGGGTGGGTAGAGAGGCATAGCTTAGCATGGGGCATGAGGAGGACCTTTTGGACTTGCCTTTCAAAAGGTTCCTTCATGCAGACTATAGTTCAGGACAGCTCTGAACTGCCATGAACCATGACTCTTGAAAAGCTGGCCCGACGCTATGAAGATTGAGGAGGACTTGCACATGCTTATCCCTGCAATGGAGCTGTCCAGGTTAGAATGCAGAGTGCAGGCTTTCAAGGCCCTCGTGAAAATTGGAAAGCCCAGGAATGGGGCTGAGAATCCTGGAATCCGGATCCAACCACCATTTTTAAAGGGTTCTCAAGTCATCTCGACATGGTGAAAATCCAGGCGGCAGACTTCTTGTAGTCTGTGTTTTATAAGAGTATGAGCTTTCATAGACTTGAAGAACAAAAGGCTTAGTAATTAGTAATTAAGAGCTCTATGTAAATGCAAGTTTCTTCTTTCTTATCATGCTTCTTTATCACGAGCAGTTTTACACCTCTTCTCAGGACACTTCCAATCATGAAAAATGGACGTTCTGATTTCTTGGATCCTATGCCTCATTCATTTGGTTCTCTTGTGAAGCTGAAATTCATCTCTGTTTTGATGTGGAAAATATGGTTATGTCTGTTAAATGTTTTGATTTAACCTTCATCATTTATATGTTTTGTGTGTGCAAACTGTAACATGCTGCATTGTTTTGAAAGACTGAATGTCTGTTAGCTCACTCTCCAATAAGTTCATGACATTTTTGTTAATAAGGAAGTACATTGTGATTTGAAGGCATGGGCATGTTGCACAGCTGATTTATAAAATGCTTTTTCATAAATTCTGGTGATACTCATCCATCTCACCATAGCTTGCCTTGAGATCAAACTTATTCTTGTCACAGTGAGGTTATTTTATAGGTTATTTCTCTAGAGGAAATAACTAGTTTCAGGGTAAGGAACAACTACTGGCAGTGAGCTTATGCTCTTGATAATGGTACTCAAAAGGGAATTTACAAGAAGGACCTAATTGTAGAAGAGACTTGATTAAGTACCTTATGTGATCTGATTAGGATGCAGTGATCTTCACCAAACTGTATTGCATGGAAGTAAAAGTCACTGAAATAGAAATTTATTTTACTGTTGGAAGTAAATCAAAACTAAAAGCAAAAAAGACATTAAAAATCCTGTTATGTTTTGCATTATATCTAGTTAATTTATATCACAACAGTAAGTTTTCCTTAGGAGAGTAGAATCAAACTGGTGTTTGCTGATGTACACAATCAAGTTAAGATTGCTGACTAAAGGAAGAATTGCTTATATTACAGTAAACTCAGGGTCTTTGCTGAACAAAAAGATTTTAGAGAGGTCTCATCTTGAATTCAGGGAACTTGCAATACAAAGTGTTTTGGCAGCTTTCGTGCGACATTTAGTTTTGCCTATTTACAAAAATGGTTTGGTTCTCTTCTAATTTGGTGGGAAGGGAAAGAATAAGTCATGGTTGCCATTACTGACCACTATACACTAATCCCTGCCTGCTAGAAAGTGTGCTTATGTGGATGTTGGGGACAGAATCAGAACAGCTGTGTTATCTCCATGAATAAATAACCCACTATGGTTGTTGCTTGCTTACTGTACACAGAAAAAACTTGATCATAGAGTGTCAAAGCATAGCTTTTTAAAATTTGAGTAGACAATACAGGAAAAAAACGCTACTAAATTTGCTGTAGAGCTGCTCCATTGGCTTATGTTACAGGCTGTATCAATACTGTTTACACCAATGACATCTGATGAGAAGTAATATTCCTGCAGTAAGTGGCTGACTCTCCATCAAGATGCCTATTGTGAATGCTGTCACATAAAGACTAAACATTAGATTTTCATAAATTACATAAATAGAATATATATATTCAGGAACAAACATGAAGCCACCAGGTGAAGTTGTAGGTTGTTGTTTTTGAGATTCATGCCTGTTGCCAAGCTGTTGTAGCCATTGATTATTGTGGTAGTGCACACCAGCTCACGGGTGGTATTGCCATTTCCCCCTTTCACCAGCTAGTGACTCCCAGGAGCAACAGTCAATGTTTAGGGCCTTCATGTTCCACTCGCAAGCATCTTTACAGTGGTGCCTTGTGCATCTCACTGGTCATCTGGCTACCTCACCATACAGAAGGTCCTTGGGTATGTGACCGTATCTTCCATCCTGCGGACATGCTTGATCCACTGAAGCCGCCTCTGTTTGATGAGTGCCAGTATACTTGGGAGCTCTGCCTTTCAGAGGACTGCCATATTCATGATTTTGTCCTGCCAGGATCTACTCATTATGCCCCGCAGAGGACAAAGTTGGAAATTGAGCTACTTTTGGTGGTAGCTGTAAATCATGCATGTTTCACAGCCATACAGCAAGGTGCTGAGAACACAGGCCTTACAAATCATCAGCTTGGTCCTAAGGGCCAGTTTTTTGTTATCCCATACACTATTTATGAGTTGACTGAAAGTGGTAGCTGCTTTCTCTAAACATATATCAAGCTCTGCATCAAGAGACTGATTACATATGGACGTATGAATTAGGAGGAGTAGTAGGTCATTTGGCTCCTCGGGCCTGCTCTGCCATTCAATAAGATCGTGGTTGATCTGATGTGGTCTCAACTCCACGTTCCATTCTGCACCCCTTCTTTAAGTATAAAGCTCTACCCAGGGCCCTTGTTATGAGATTAACTAGGGTGCTGATCCAGCCTGGGTTAAGCTAAGCCCATCCCAGCAGAACAGCTCCCTCTTTCCCCTGTACACATACCAGTGCCTGGGAATCAAAATCCTTTCTTTGCACACCATTCTCTGAGCCACATGTTTAATTCTGTACTATACTCAGCAGGTATGAAAACATCGGTGGGGAGAGAAACAGAGTTAACATTTCAAGTCCTGACCTTTAATAATGAAAGGTCAAGACCTGAAACATTGTTCCAAATCTTCTGATTGGGAATGGAACTCCTATTTCTGATTAGACAAAAAAACTACCCACTTATCTCCCTCCAATTTTTCTGGGCAATCTTCCAATGGAGAATTCTTCCAAACTCACTCAGCACAAGAAACCTTGGATACATCAGCAAAAGGAATCCACTCACAAGCCACGTCCTCCTTTTATGGCACTAGCTTCCGTACTCTGGTAAGTAAAGAATTTAAATGTTGCAAAACTTATTTGAAAAGCTGTGGAGAGAAGGTAAGTGGATGAGGTTAGTGGGAAGTAGGTTGTAATAAGCAGGTTGTAGTAAGTGAGTTTGTTAGGGTGGCAGGTTTGTGAGGCGGTAGGATGACAAGTGGGTAGGTGGCAGGTGGATGTTGGATAGGGTGGCAGGTAAGTAGCATGAACCCAAAAAAGCAGAATTTGCTAACCACTCTCTGTGGGGTGTTATTTAGTGTGATCAGGGGTGGAGATGCAACATCCTGTCCTGTGACCATGGTTTTCTTGACTTCCAAACTAATTGCTCACTTACATCATGAGTTTCCCTCCAACTTTTTTGAATGCCTTCTAAAAGTCCGTGTAGACGACATTCATAGATACTTCTATATCCAACACGTCAGTGAACTCCTCAGAAATTCAACTAGATTAGTCAACTATGGCCTGGCTTTTACAAGTCAATGCTGACTCTTTGTTCAGGTAATAATTATCCAAATATTAATGTCACTCTGATCGATTCCAGTAACTTCCCCACTGTACATGTTAAACTGACATTCCAAAGGCACAATTCCTGAAGTATGTTTTGGAAAATTATGACTAATGCACCTCCAATTTCCTCACCTATTTTTTTTAATACCAGCAGAAACCTTCAGGTCTTGAAGTTTAGTCTATCATAAGTTACATTATCTTTTCCATGCCATTTTTGAAACCTCTGTTAATACCACTAAATTCCTGCACTTGACATGTTTTTAGGTTTTGCTTGTACTGTGTGCTTTACCTTTTACAAAAAGGATACTGAGTACTAATTTCCTTATTGTTCATTATAGCCTTACCTGTACCTTTCTTTAATAGGCCCAGATTCACTTTACTATTTTCTACTCACGATAAACTTATTTAAAAAAGTCTTTGTTAACTTTAATCTCACTTGTGAGTTTTCTTTAATGTTTCCTTTTTTGTCACTCCTTTCATTGTATCACTTCTTTGTTTTTTATAACTCTCCTGGTTTGCTGGATTTCCATTTTTCCTTCCAATTGTGTAAACTTTTCTTTTAGTTCGATACTATCACTGCAAGATGTTTCTTAATCCTTACAGGTTTTAGAGTTCTGACCTGAGAATTACAGAAATAATGAGACCACATTCAAACTTCATTAAACCTCTTTTGTAATGCAATACATTCCATTCTCTGTTAATCAAGCCACCTTACCTACCTGTCACCCTATGCACCTACCATCCTACCCCCTTATTCACCTATCTCACTTACCTCTCCCACTCTACTCCCTTCCCCACTTAGCTCACCCACCCTACCCCCTTGGTACAACATGGGACTAGTTGCGTGCCAAGCAGCAAAAGTAGCATAGACAGAGCTAAGCGATCCCACAACCAACAGCTCAGATCTAAGTTCTGCAGTCCTGCCACATCCAGACGTGAATGGTGGTGGACAATTAAACAACAAACTGGAGGACGAGGCTCCACAAATATACCCATCCTCAATGATGGGGGAGCCCAGCACATCAGTGCAAAAGACAAGGCTGAGGCATTTGCAACATTGTTCAGTTCCAAGTGGATGATCCATCTCGGCCTCCTGCTGACATCCCCAGCATCACAGATGATAGCCTTCAGCCAATTTGATTCCCTCCACGTGATATCAAGAAACGGCTGAAGGCACTGGATACTGCAAAGGCTATGGTCCATGACAACATTCCAGCAATAGCACTGAGGATTTGTGCTCCAGAATTGTGCTGCACCCTTAGCCAAGTTGTTCTAGTACATCTATCCAGCAATGTGGAAATCTGCCCAGGTATGTCCTGACCACAAAAAGCAAGACAAATCCAACCCAACCAATTATCACCCCATGAGTCTACTCCATCAGGAAAGTGATGGAAACTGTGATCGACAGTGCTATCAAGAGGCACTTATTCAGCAATAACTTGCTCAGTTTGGGTTCTGCCAGGGCCACTCAGCTCCTGACCTTATTGCAGTCTTTGTCCAAACATGGACAAAAGAGCTGAACTCAAGAGGTGAGGTGGACATTGCCCTTGATATTGAGGCAACATTTGACTGAGTGTGGTATCAAGGAGCCCTAGCAAAGCTGGAGTCAATGGAAATCAGGGGGAAAACCCTCCACTGGTTGAAATCATACCTAGCACAAAGGAAGAATGTTGTGGTAATTAGAGGCCAATCATCTCAGCCCCAGGAATTCCTCAGGGTAATGTCCTAGGCCCAGCCATCTTCAACTGCTTCATTAATGACCTTCACTCCATCATGAGGTCAGAAGTAGGAATGTTTGCTGATGATTGCACAGTGTTCAGCACCATTCGCGACTCCTCAGATACTGAAAGCAGTCTGTGCCAATATGCAGCAAGACCTGGACAACATTCAGGCTTGGGCTTGATAAGTGGCAAGTAACATTCATGCCACACAGCTACCAGGCAATGACTATCTCCAACAAGAGAGGATCCAACCATCTCCCGCCTTGATATTCAACAGCATTACCACTGCTGAATCCCTACCATTAACTTCCTGGGATTTACCATTGACCAGAAACTGAACTGGACTGGCGATATAAATACTGTGGCTACAAGAACAGGTCAGAGGCTGGGAAGTCTGAGGTGAGTAACTCACATGTTGACTCCCTAAATCCTGTCCACAATCTACAAGGCATAAGTCAGGAGTGTGATGGAATGACTTTCTACTTGCCTGGATGAGTACAGCTCCAACAACACTTAAGAAGCTCAACACCATCCAGGACAAAGCAGCTCATTTGATGGGCACCCCAATCCACCACCCTCAGCATCCACTCCCTCCACCACCAACACACAGTGGCAGCAGTGTATACCATCTACAAGATGCACTGCAGCAACTCACCAAGGCTCCTTCAACAGCACCTCCCAAACTCGCGACCTCCTCACCTAGGAGGACAAAGGCAGCAGATGTATGGAAAACCACCGCCTGTAAGTCCCCATCCAAGCCACACACCATCTTGACTTGGCAAACTATATCAACATTCCTGTCGCTGGATCAAAATCCTGGCACCTCCTCCCTAACAGTACTGTGGGTGTTCAAGAAGGCAGCTCACCAACACCTTCTCAAAGGCAAATAGTGATGGGCAATAAATGCTGGCCTTGCCAGTAACACCTACTAAAGAATAAAAAAAAGGTGCTCAGAAATATGCAATTGTAAGGAGATCCCTGTTACCCAATAACAGCTTAACCCATTGTGCAAGGATAATTATTTCTCATTCCTTTGAAGTTTACTTTAGCTGAAACCTTTTTTGTGATTCTTCCTTCTCCCTCCCAAATCTAATATTTCCAAGATGATCCCTTGCCACTAATTCTGTTAGTTGCTCATCACTAAACCTAGAAAAAGTTGTTCTTTTGTTGGTTCTTAAACATATTGTCCTAGAAAACTGTTCAGAATATATTCCAGAAATTCACTCCCTTTACTACTCAAACTGGGAGAAACATAACAGTTCACATGAAAATAAAAATCTCCCATTATTGTTTTTGCTGCATGTTTTCCTGATCTTTGTTTTTATATATATCTCTGCTATATTACATGGCGCACACAAATATGGGCCAAGAGTCCTCAGGCCATCGACTTCTAGTTAGGACTTGCCATCAGAGAAGTTTATCCCTCACACAGTTAAGAATGCTTGTTTGTACAATATGAAAAATTCCTCCAGACCTACTCTGCCTAATGCAAACCACTGCTCTGAGTTTCCCTTCCAGAGATTTGGAAAAGTATACAGGTGTCACTTTTCCTCACTTCACCTTGTATACTAACATCTAAAATTTAGCCAGTCACGAGGAGACTGTGCTCCATTACTGCATGCTTGACATAGTGAACAACTTCTTTCCTTTACATTATATAACAGTGATTACTGCAGTGACAATTATTGCTCCTTGCAGCTTTCCATCAGAATGGCAGGTAGATACTGTACTGCCAAGTGTTTCTGGTTTCCCATATCTAATGGGCCAAGCCAGAGGCAGCACTTCTCGTTAGGATATTTGTCAATGAGCTCCCCCCAAAATCTTTCATTGATTTAATTTCATCTGCTAGAACTACAGATTCTGATTCGATGGCTTTACATATTTCATTGTGGGTGTATAGTTGTGTTCCAAATTTTATCCAACAATTCCTCAGTACAATTTATATCCTTTCCTGGCATATCATTCACCAGATTTACAATAAAATTACCAGAAAGAAAATATTTCTGCCAGATTTAGCGCAAATGTTAAATAAAAAAAATGACTGTATGCAGTGGCATCAAAATAACAACTTGTATAATGACAGATTGTTTGTATTTAAATATCAGCTTTCAACAGAATGCTTTTACTTTCCATCCACTCTAGTCGGCTTAATCAGTTGCATCAGAACTGCACCCTATCTCCCCCCACCCAGCCCCACCTCGTTCCCAGTAATGGATGAAGCCACAACCTTCTCGCAGCCAGGTCACTTGAGAGCTTTAAAAGTGACTGTATTTTTAGTTTACATCATTCAATAAACACAGCAGGTGCTAAATATATAGTATTGGGAACATTATCACAAGGATTTCAATTCCACAAGGAGTTGACACACACAATTACTTGTGCATGAACCACAACAGTGAGTGTTGGAAAGTTACTCATTCAGAGAGTATCACAGCCTGACATCTGCCTCTGCACTTTGCAGCGTACGTCATCAGGTAATGCCCAGGAGTGGAATCCTGAGCTGATGTTTTTTTTCCCCACTCCCTATTAAAGAAACACTGTTCACTTCTATTCTCACTGCTATCCAGTTAAGATTATTCAAGTCCCTACAAAACAGGACCAAACCTGAGACCGTACCAAATTGTTTTGTTCAGTACCAACCAGTGAAACCATCAAGGAAGCCACAAATATTCTCATTAACTTAAATATCCAGCTTTGTGTTTTCAAGATGATTAAATTGGAGCGTAAACCACAGAGGATTTTTATAAGTTCTTAATTTGCACTTAATAAAGTCTCATTTTTATTAATGCAGCTAAACAAATCATCAGTATTCATAATGGATGTCAAATCACTCGCTTGGCATTCAATCCTGAGAACCAAAATGTCTTCTTGAGTGGAGGATTCAGCTCAACAGTGAAAGCATGGGATACAAGAAATTGTCAGGTACAATCATACTTTACTACTTACACACACTTTTGATCTGAAGTAATTTGAAACAGCTGAGATGAAGTGAGATTTAATATTCCATCAGTATAGCAATATAAACTTCACAGAGAGATTAGGACTTTGATGGAAGCATCAAGATAAAAGTATAAAAGCTAACTTTTTCTCCCTTTTTTCTATTATAAACATAATTCAATTCAAAATATTGGTTGATTCAGTGGCTCAGCACAATGCATTTGACATTTTGGAAGCTGGCTTAAGATCCAGCCAAGATTGATGTGTTGAACAATCTCTGGCTTTGAATATTTATGTTGGACACAGAACCACTGCACATGAATGCTCCTGATTCAGCACTGAACTAGCAAATTCACTCAGGCCATGAGGATGATTAGTTTGGGAATGGTAAATAGAGGTTTGGGAGGAGGAATAAACCTCTGTTACTGAGGTTAGGGCAGATTAGATAGCTCTTATACTGTGCTTGATGTTTCTAACTGAAGAGGATTTTGTGCAGGGACATCTTCAACATTGAAGAGTGCATCAAAAAAAGTTATCAAAAACAACTCCTGTATTATCTTTTGTTCCTAAATATTAAATCATTATTATAATAAAGCATTGGTCTTTGTATACTCCAGCAACACATTTATACATATATTAGAAGTCTTACATCTTGTATGTCCATCACATTTTAAAGTTTAATGCTTTATGGTTGGCTCAAATATCATACTCATAAAACAACAACAAATCACAACTGAACAACTTTCAGTTCTGTTGTTTTTTTATTTACCTTGGCCTATCTGTTAGGGATAAACGGCTGTCAATTTAATGGAAAACTTCCCTGAGCAATACCAGATCTAATTGACCTCAAGTTTGCCTCTGAATGATACTTCCCCACAGAATTAACTTTGTGACCATAGGAGATGGGCCAAGGATGCAATGAGTTCCACCTGCACAGCCTTCCTCAAGATAACCCAGTAGGGAAAGGGCTGTGAAGATATAAACAGTCTCCATGTTATATAATAATAAATTGCAGCATATGCTTTAATTCTGCCATTATAAAACAGTATTTCCTGCAACTCACCATGAATAACTAAACATCTGTCTATAAAGAAGAAAATCATGATGAAAGATTTGCATTCTATGAATTCTATTTCTTTGGCTTTTGGTGCTGCAACTAGAGTCTAAATAGAAGTCTGGTAACATTCTCCTTATTAGAACCATAGAAAAGTTACAGCACAGAAGGAGGCCATTTAGCCCATCTTGTCCATGCCAGCCCGAGGACACCCAGGTCCCCTTTCTAATCCCATCTTCCTGCACCCGGCCCATAGCCCTGCAGCTTACAGCACTTTAGGTGCAGATCCAGGTACTTTTTAAAAGAGTTTAAAGTTCTGCTTCTATCACCAACTTGGGCAGCAAATTCCAGACACCCACGACCCTCTGCGTAAAAAAGTTCTTCCTCATGTCCCCCCTACACCTTCTGCCACTTATCTTGAATCTATGTCCCCTGGTTTTAGAATTCTCCATCAAGGGAAACAATTTTATCCTTTCCACTCTATCTATTCCTCCTATAAATTTGTGCACTTCAATCAAGTCACCTCTGAGCCTTCTTTGTTCCAAGGAAAATAACCCCAACCTATCCAATCTCTTCTTGTAGCTACATTTTTCTAACCCTGGCGACATTCTTGTAAACCTCCTCTGCGCTCTCCCCTGAGCTATTACATCATTCCTGTAATGTAGTGACCAGAACTACACACAATACTCCAGTTGTGGCCTCACCAGTGTTTTATACAATTCAAGCATTATATCCTTACATTTATATTCTATACCTCTACAAATGAAGGAGAACATTCCATATGCCTTCTTTACAACCTTGTCTACTTGAACTGCTGCCTTCAGGGATCTGTGTACTTGTACACCAAGATCTCTCACTTCATCTACCTCTCTTAGTATATTCCCAGTTATTTTGTAATCCCTGTAACTGTTTGACCTCCCTAAATGTATGACCTCACACTTCTCTATGTTAAAATCCATCTGCCACTTTACCGCCCACTCCACCAACCCATCTATTCTGGAATGAATACTCAAAATTCATACACAACCTAGGGTCCAGATCGAAGCACAACATATAGGACTCAGAATCTCGATTTCATTGGACATATTGCATTTTTTTCAAACAAGTATAAAAGACAAAAGAAATTTTGTATTACTCTTAACCAATAAGTAGAACTATGCTTATTGAACTAAATGCAGAACTATGTAATGTTGGAGGCTTAGTTTCCAGTTTAAGCACATTATTTGCAAAGGTTACTGAGATGATTTTTCATACATTTACAGGTTTTAATTATTGTTTTAAGCACTTTTTTTTATACTCTGTTATTTGCCTGCCATTTTCATATTTGGGGCACAAGGTTATGTTGTTCGGAAATAATTTTTAAAAATCTACTGCAGGGTTATTTTACAACCACATTTTCAATCTTTTTTAAGTAGAGAAATTAAGGCAAGCGCATTTATGTTAAATTCTGAACCTGACAGCACCATGGACCAGCACCACAAGGACTGCAGCGATTCAAGAAGGCGACCCACCAAGATCACCTCAATGGCAATCAGAGATTGCCAGCACGCTCTCATTCCATGAACAGCTTTAAAAAAAATGCTTTTCTTTGAAAGTTAAAAGCCATGTGTTTTGAATTTGAGGTGCTTCAGGATAGTAGATAAATGATTCACTTAAATATTTATTTTAAAATGCTATTTTGGCTAATTTTAAGGCACTTTTATCTTTGGAAGTGAGAGAACAGTACTTTAAAACATATTTAAATTTATACTGAGCTTTTCGCAACCACCAGATGTCTCAAATCGCTTTACAGTCAATTAAGTATTTTTTGAAGTATAGTTACTATTGTAGGTCTTGTGGCACAATGGTAACGTTCCCCCCTCTGGGCCAGAAGTTTTGGGTTCAAGTCCTATTTCAGAACTTAATGGCCATAGAAGGTGCGTTCATAACGTGGCCAAACAGGTTGATTGTCAGCCTGCAAATCCTCCCAATGCACCTAATGACAAGTGGTAAGAGCGGGAGAGTTTCCTGGTCAGCCATAGTGCCTATGACAAATTACTGCAGTATTTTCAAACAGAATCATGGACTAATCCAGTGAAAGCCCATGGTCGCCAAACCCCTCTTAGGGCGTAGTATCTGAAGGAGGATAGTCACTGTTGTAATGTAGGAAATGTGGCAGTTAATTTGCACTTGGCAAAGTCCCACACTCAGCAAGGTGATAATGAACTGATAATCTGTTTTTTTTTGTGATGCTGGTTAGGAAGATAAATATTGGCCAGGATATCGGGAATAACTTCCCTGCTCATCTTCGAAATAGATCCACCTAAGCAGGCAGGTGTAGCCTTGGTTTAATGTCACATCTGAAAGATGGCACTTCCAACATTATAGCGCTCCCTCAGTTCTACAAATGACTGTCAGCCTTGATTTTTGTGCTCAAGCCCTGGGGTGGGCCTTGAACCCGAAACATTGTGATTCAGAGTCAAGAGTGCTACTAACTGAGCCAAGGCTGACACTTACAATGTTAAAAAAAAATGCCCTCTTCCAGGAATGTTTAAAAGGGTTCACTAATTATGCCTTGACAGGTACAATTGCTTCTTGCACAAGTCCCCACCAAAATAGTGATAAGCTTGCATGGAGACATTTTAATGTAAATTAATTTAATAAATAATACAAGCTACTTGGCATCTCATATACCATATGGGTATTAGAATGTTGATTTTTCCACCAGCAGCTTATCATCCAGCACAATTCAGTTTAAAAAGCTTCATCTACTACTCAGTCCACAATTTGCTGGGCAGTTCAGATCCTGCCTTTGTATCACTTACTTCTTCAAACAAAACTGGAGTGGTTGATTATCTGAGGGAACCTATTCACTTGACCTTAATGGAGTAATGCCTTTTTTGATTCTTGTAAGGGGCAATCCTGCCTGTGAGAGCACATATGTTTAAATGTTCTATAACACTTTGCATTTTTGGGCACACCAGTAAAGTGGTAAAGAGCTGAAGACACAGGCTTGCTGCTCCCTTGCAAACATTCTGGAGTAGATTGACCTTGATAAACTAAGCATCCTATGGTCTAGTGTCTGCACCAATCCACATCATTATACAAACCAAGTTCCCCGAGGACCCCTGAAAATTCCCCCAGTGGCACAGATATCACAGTGGAAATATGATGGAGCCTCAGAACTGGAGTTGCAGGTCCTCTCCCAAAACATGACAGAATTTTATCAACTTTGCTACTAAACCTAAGTCTCCAGAGGCTACTAAAGCCCAGCAATGTCATGTGAATCCATAAACTCTTTCAGATGGAATGGTAGCATAATGATTATGCAACTGGACTAGTAATCCAGAGTAGCTATGTTGCTGGAGCAATAGTCAGAGGTCTGGAGTAATGATTCAGAGAGTTCAATGAGTTCAAATTCCAGTAGTTAGGAACTTAAATTCAATTGATTAAGTAAGTCTGGGATGGAAATTTAATATCTGAAATAACTACCGAATTGTCATAAAAATCCATCTGGTTCACTAAAGGAAATCTGCTGTGCTTAAAGCTGTGACCCATAGCCATTTGGTTGTCTCCTAATTGTCCTCTGAAATGGCCTAGTGAGGCACGCAGTTGTACCGAACTATGATGAGAATAAAACAGGATGGATCACATGGCCTTGACCATGGCATTGGATTTGGACATAATAAAGATGCACCCAGCCCAGTTAATCCTGCATAATCCTCCTCACTAACACCTGGGAACTTTTGCAAAATTGACTGTCCCACAGACTAACCAAGCAACAGCCTGACCAAGTCATACTCATAGAATCAAATCTCACAGCCAATGTCCCAGACCAGTATCCCACCACTACCTGAAGAAGCAGCAAAGGCACAGCATATATTCTGGCTGGGGAACATCGATGTCCATCATCAAGACTGGTCAATTTATTACTGACCGAGCTGCCAGCCTTGAAGTTCATGGCTGCCAGATCAGGCTTGATGCAGGTGGTGGGAAAGCCAACGTGAGAGAAAAACCTACTTAATCTCAGCCTCACTAATCTACCTGTCTCAGGTGCATCTGGCCACAGTATTATCAATGAGAGTGACCATTGTACAGTCCTTGTGGAACCAAAGTCCTGTTTTTCCACGGAGGTTACCCTTCGTCATGTTGTTTGGCATTATCACCATGCTAAATAGGATAGATTCAGAACAGATCTAGTACTTAGGCATCCAGCGAGGCATTGTGGGTCATCACCAGCAGCAGAATTCCATGAGAATCTGCAACCTCATGGTCTGGCACATCCCTCACTATACCATTACCGTCAAACCAAGCAATCAACCCTGGATTAGTGTGGAGTATAGTGAATGCCAGGAGCAACACCAGGTCTATCTGAAAATGAGATTCCCAACCTGGTGGAGCTAAAACACAGGACTTGCATGCATGCTAAACAGAAGCAGCATGCCATATATAAAGAGGTAAGTGATCCTACAATCAATGGATCAGATCAAAGCTCAACAGCCTTGCCACCTTGAGTCATGAATTGTGATGGACAGTTAAACAACTAAAAGCAGGAGGAGGCTCTTTGAACATCCCCATCCTTGATAATGCTGCAGCTGAGAATATGATGGCAAAAGACAAGGATGAAGCATTTGTAATCATTTTCAGCCAGAAGTGCTGATTGAATGATCCATCTCGGCCTGCTCCTGTGGTCCTCACCATCGCAGAAGTCAATTAGCCAATTCAACTCACTTCATGTGACATCAAAACATGACTATGTGCACTGGATACAGCAAAGCCTATGGTACAAAGCAATATCCTGGGTGCAGTGCTGAAGACTTGTGCTGCAGAATTGGACACGCCTCTGCATACAGCCTCAGCCCCAACCCAGCTCCATGGTCGAGTTCGATGACAGCACTGTTCTTTAGCTGAATGTCAACCTGGAAGAAACTGTCAGATCAGATGAACAAAGAGCCATCAAGAACCTGGAGATCAACAAGACACCTGGACTGATGAAATAATTGCAGAGGGTTATGGCACAGCTGATGGTAAATGCTGAGTTGTTCAAATCCCAGAGGGAAACTTGAGACAACTGCCACAACTATTTTTGCAATTTGTATGTTTCAAGTTGCAGGCTTTGAATTCAGTAGTAATAAAACCCTATAGGTTTTTACAAAACTAAATTAAACATTTAATAAGAGAAATTTTTTAATGCACTTATATATGTCTACAAATTACTACTATAATAACTTCTAAATCCCCTAATTAATCTAACTCCCAGTGACACTTCTGTTAAGGCAACAATACGACACATAGATGTTAAAAGATCCAGGCAAAGAAACATGATGTCCAGACCAATCCAATTCAAACTGAGTTTCATTAACTTCAGTTCTTTGCAGACGGCAGCTTCAGGCATAGATGCTGAAGGCGTTTCATACTTGTTAGATCTTAGAATTCCTGCTTTTATGCACAGCCTTCTCTCCTTTATACATATTTTCCCCTTTGAATGCAAATTCCCATTGTTTCACAATGTCTTTGGACTTTACCTCCCTGATCATAAAAATTTATCATTGTACCAATTTTACCAGTAATCTTTGGGAAAAATAAACACACTGTTTCTGAACTTCACCTGGCTAAGTGGCACATTTCACCTCTCCTTTGAAAACAATCTAGCCTAGTTTATTTTAAAATGCAAGTGTCCTTTTACACCTTACATTCTAAACTTCCCCCATGTTTAGCTACTTAACATTTCAAACCTAGCTCATCTAATACATCAAAGCCCTCAGACCAGCTGTCTTTAAGCCAATTAAGTCTCTTTCGCACACACGCACATGCACACACACACATGGACACACACATAGACACAGATGCCACTGTTTTACAATAAATTCCAATAACATTATATCTTTCTAACAAGAGCTATTGAAACATGGCAAGAACACCATTACAACAGAACTCACAGACCTGTTCAACATGATCTGAACTACGATGCTGCCCTGGATGACTGGAGTCAAGGAGTAATTGTCAAGCTACGAAAGAAGGAAAAGCTGAGGGACTAACAACAGGAGAGGCAAAACACTAAGGTCAGTGCCGGATAAGGTCTTCAGCACAGTGCTCCTAACAGATTGAAAGCAGAAGTACAGTACCCTTTGTGAAGAACAGACAGGTTTCTGGGTTGGCAGATCATGCAACAAGCAGATTTTTACACTCAGGAACATCATAGAGCGGAATCTAGAGTATCAGAAGCCAATAGTTATCAACTTCAATGATTTCAAGAAGGCTTTCAATTGTGTTCATTGGCAGTCACTCTGGTATATCGCAAGACAGCATGGCACCCTGTCACGGCATAGTAACATGTTCAAAACCTTATACCATGACTCCAGCTGCTGCGTCAAGACCAACGTGGGCATCATGGATTCCGTCAACATCATTACAGAGTCAATGACAGTGCTGCATACTCTCCCCATTCCTTTTCCTTTAGGTTCTTGATTTTGTCATGAAGAAGGTGATGATGGGTACAGACTTTGGCAGCCCATGGCAGCAACACCACTTGACAGACCTGGATTTTGCAGAAGACATCACCTTGCTGGCTGTAGAATCATGCACACTCCAAGACATGATCACCAGTCTTGAAAGTAGCAACACCAGTGTTGGTGTATGCATCAGCTGTGAGACGATGATGAGTGGACAGCAACAAGGCCCTCCCATCACCATCGGTTATCAAAGATATTAACTACTTCCCCTTCTCTGGGAAGCAACATCTTCGGGGTTGGGGAGGGGGTGCTGGTGGCTGCAGAGATCGATGTCCACAACAAGAATTGGCAAAGCAGCATCGATCTTATTCTTTTATGGGATCTGGATGTCGCTGGCAAGGCCAGCATTTTTTTGTACATCCCTAACTGGCCTTGAACTGAGTGGCTTGCTAGGCCATTTCAGAGGGTAGTTAAAAGTCAACCACATTGTTATGAGTCTGAAGTCACATGTAAGCCAGACCAGATAAGGATGTAGACTCCCTTCTCTAAAGGACATTAGTGGACTGGATGGGTTTTTAGGACAATCACTGATCATTTCATGGTGACCATGAAACAGACTATTTTTCAATTCCAGATTTTATTAATTGAATTTAAATTCCACCAGCTGTTGTGGCAGGATTTGAATCCATCGCCCTAGAGCATTAGCCTGGGGCCATTGCTAGTCCAGTGACAAGACCACTGTGCTACCATCTTCCAGTGGTTCCACATGGTCAGGGCAGCCAACACCATCAACATGGCCATGAAGCTATGACTTTACATGTCCATAGTAGTATCAACTGCAATCTTTGCCAGCAAGAAATGGAATAGAGTAGCAAAGGCGTCACCTAGTTGGATGTCTCACTAGTGCTGCCTAAGTAAAATCCTGGGCATCTGGGGAGGTGATGGCATAGTGGTATTGTCGCTAGACTAGTAATCCAGAGACCCAGGGCAATGTTCTGGAGACCCAGTTCAAATCCTGCCATGCAGATGGTGGAATTTGAATTCAATAAAAATCTGAAATTAAAAGTCAATGAAACCATTGTCAATTGTTGTAAAAACCTACCTGGTTCACTAATGTCCTTTAGGGAAGGAAATCTGCCCTTACCTGGTCTGGCCTACAGAATCACAGCAATGTGGTTGACTCCTAAATGCCCTCTGAACTAGGGCAACTAGGGAGGTAATAAATGCTGGCAAAACTTGCGATGCCCACATCCCATGAACAATTTTTTTTTAAAAAATCACACGAAGAGACAGCATCACTAATGAAAAAGTACTCCAGAGGAATAGTTAGAGGTGCCTGCGGGACATCATGACAGAGAGACAACTGTGGCTGGCAGGACACATTTCACCTCTCAGATGTATGCCCCATCAGAGCGGCATTAGAATGGACACTATCCGAAGGAAGCAGAAGGTGTGGCTGGCCAAAGTAGACCTGGTGAAGCACATTTAAGAAGGACCTACAAGAGCTGGACATGAGAAAAATAGATTTCAATGCACTGGGACCGGTGGAGGAGTCTTGCTGCCCATTGTCCCATATGGGACCAGAAGAACTAAGACTAAGTAAGTTTGAGTACAGCTGCAATATTGGCATCGACCCAATAAGGTGGATAATTGCCCAGGTATGTGCTGCATGTAAAGCACTGTGCTGGGGACATGTTGTTAATGAGAACTGTGTTCAAAGAGTATACTATACTCTTAATTAACTTTCAATCATTAGCAAAATGATGGAAGGGGTCATGTGCTATCAAGTGGCACTTAGTCAACAATAACCTGCTCACCGATGCTCAGTTTGGATCACTCTGTTCCAGATCTTATTACTGCTGTTACAGAGGTGTGTTGATATCAAATATTAAATTTCAATTTCATTTGCTGAACTCACATTTGGAACTTTTTTTAAAAAGGCAGTTTCAACTGTTAAAACAAAGACACAAACTTAAAATGGCTGCCACCACTATATAGCTGCATTCCATTCTGTCAGGCTGGAGATAGAGAGCCTGCAGAAACAGTGGCTACCCCTGGAGCTGTTGATACTTTTCTTCCTAGCAAAATACATGGAAAAATGAGTCATTCGGAAGTGATAGCTTGGACATTAAAAAATTAATCACCTAGGCCATAGCAAAATAGCCAAGGTTTGTCCAGACAATGATGTTCTGTGGAATACCCAATCATCATGGAAAGCGGGGGTCATGTGATTGAATCCAATTTTTTGAAATTTCTTTTATTACGAAATCTTGCCTGCTTTGGAGCAGCCTGGAGAAGGGACATCTGAAAGCAGCATAAAGGCTGCTTGCCTCTTTCTCTCTCTCAACTAAGTTGAACCCTTTTTTTGCTTAAATCATAGTGTGGACAACAGACAGATAAATCCAAAAGAAGACCTCAAATTCCATAGCAGTGTTTTCAAGAGGAAAAACTAAGAACTATAGCTTTAAGAACTACCTCAACCATGAACAACAGCACCAAGGATTTAGAATCAGTGAACTCTTTATCTGTATTTTTAGCACAATAAAATCCAACCCCTTGTTTAAACTCAAGAAAGCTTGTCTGACTAGTTCTTTGCAATCAGCATGTAAATGGTTAAGTAGTGAGACTGAATTGACACATTTATCCTTATAAATTTAAAAAAACCTGAAATGATCAACCAAGGACAGGAAAAAAGAGGGAGTCTTTGCACTTTTTCACTTGGTCATAACCCAACATTGATCCAAACTTGGAGAAAGGAGATAAATATCGGAGTTATGAGTGACTGCCCTTGACATCAAGGCAGCATTTGACCATGTGTGGCTTCATGGAGCTTTAGTAAAAGTGAGGTCAAGAAAAATAGGGGCTGCAGTGTGTACCCACTACAAGATGCACTAAGCAACTCAGCAAAGCTTCTTTAACAGCATCTCTGAAATCCATGACATCCATTATATCAACTGTCTAGAAGTAAAGGATAACTCAGGTAACACAACACCCAGAATTGGAAATAGTGTTGTGGGAATTCCTTCACTTTGTCGACAGCTGTGGTTCAAGAAGGTGGCTGACCACTACCTTTTCAAGTTATGAACAGGCAACATATGCTGGCCTTGCCAACAATGCCTGCCACCCATAAGGGAATTTAACAAATGTTGCGGATGTCTTTCAAAAATTCTGATCACTGCACAGGAAAAATCTTTTATCAGAAAGCTCCTTGTGCCTGGGGTGGAGGGAAATAAATGTTTTTAATATGGCCTATAAATTGTATTTACTATTTTATTCCAGGTAGTGAATGAATACAATGCTGGAATTCAACAAACACTTGACATTCTTTTTCTTCCGGGTGGAAAGGAATTTCTTACCAGCACAGATGCTGTAAGCAGAGACTCAGCAGACCGTACAATCATTGCCTGGGATTTCCAGACTTCTGCAAAAATATCCAATCAAATATTCCATGTAAGCTTAACAGATGTATGTTTTCATTTATGTATTGCGATCGGCTAAATCAAGTATTTTCTGTTAAGTTACACTGCAGAGGTATGTGAAGTTTTAAAAGGTTATAATACTGCAACTGAGCTATTGCCCTATAGTTGCCTAATCAATTGTAGCAACTACTGATTGTACTGCAGTAAAATGTTTCCAATTGAATCTCAGTCTTTTAATGTGACCTGAAATATTACTACATTTAGCTTTTCCAGTACTGCATGGGAAACCACAAGATGCCTTATCAGAAGGCCAATAACCATGAAACAAATATTTAAAGTAATTTCTGGAAGGATTAGAGGAGTTTTTTCATCCAAAGAGCAATGGGCATCTGGAACTCACTGACTGAAGGGGTGGTAAAGCCAGAAACTCTCATCACATTTAAAAAAAAACAGTTGGATATGCAGCTCAAGTGCCGTAACGTACAAAGCTATGGACCATGAGCTAGAAAGAATTAGACCAGACAGCTCTTTCAATTGGCGTCGACATGATGGGCCAAGTGGCCTCTTTCTGAGCCATAAATTTTCCATTTCTCTGTTAGGGCTTGGAAGTAAAGATATTGGCCCAGATTTGCTGCCAAGATAAAGGACAGTTTAATGCGCATACTGTTATTAATGTATAAACCAACCAGCAACTTGTGACACTGAAGAGCTACCCCGTGAATTGTGAATCACAACAAGCTACTGGATGATTTGTGTCACTGCATCATTACCCTTGCCCTCAACATGTTTGAGTGTCAAGAACTTGCTGCACTTGCACAATAAACACTTGCCGCAGAAAGTCAAGGCTAGTACTTAAGAGTGTAAGTACCTTTCTAATATCGAGATTTATGGTCCTGCAATGCCACTCAAACTATCCTGTATAGAAAGGGAATAGTTAAAACTGTGGAGTCTCATTGATGAAAGTCATAAGTTGCTATTAACAAAACTTTTAAAATATAGAACTTGATTTTTTTTCTTACTTTTCTGTTTTTTTTCCTCTAAATCCAATCCATTTTCCCTCTCTCTCTCTTTGTATTTTTGATTTGATTTTAATTCATGCTATTCCCTTCCCTATCCCTCTATTTGTTTCACAATCCTTAACCCTGGTTAGGGAGAGAAACTTGGTCCTGTCATTCATCAAGGTCCCTGATGCTTTATTGCCCTTGTCATGCTGTTAACCCATATTTCCAGCACTTGCAGGGCAAAGATTCTTCAAGCTGAAGGGTGAGGTAAAAGTCTAACGGGGCACACTGAGATGTCCAGCTGCAATAAAATCTAGGCTGATGCTTAACCATGCATCAATTATGCCTAAGTATGGCAACTGCTGAAAGTAATTCATCCATTCTAGCTTTATGCATGGTGAAATGTTAATTATATCTTTGCAGTATTTAATAATAGAAACTGACAGAAAATTATTTTCCATAATGCAGTGCAGCATAACAAGTGCAAATTTGCAAAGCTGAAAAGCACATTTTTGATGTCAGAACATTTCATTAAGAAGGATAAGATGAATGGCACACTATTGTTTAGGAATCAAAATACATTTTTACTGCAATTTTTCAACCTAGACTAAGCTCATTTGCCAGAATGGAAATAGGCCAGTGAGAATTTTGAACAGTGATATGTATTGTATACAAAAGAAATTATGCCAGCCTATTTCTTTGAAAGCAGTTAAATTACAAAGTCCCTGAAGAAAATCGTCTTTAACTATTTATTGGCTAAAACAGTTTGAGGCATTTCTGTTGTGGATCTACACAGAATTTAATAGTTTTTTTTAAACTCCTGTCCCCACCTTAGGAAAGATACACTATCCCGTGCCTGGCTGTTCACCCCAAAGAATCTGTCTTTGTTGCTCAAACCAATGGCAACTATATGGTGCTATTTTCTACGCAGCGACCATACAGGATGAACAAAAGGAAACGATATGAAGGGCATAAGGTACTTTTCAATAGATTATTTTGTTATTAGAGAAAGAATATTAAACAAGAATATGTCCAGCAAATGCCCATCTTTCTCACTTGTCAAAAAAACCAACTAGAGCACCTTCAACAAGTTATTATGATGAGATGAACAGTTAGGATTTAACGGATCATTTGCCAGGTACGTAGCGTAAAAATTATTTATAAAGCAGCTTTTCCATCTTACAG
The DNA here is from genome assembly GCF_017639515.1 of Carcharodon carcharias. Classification (NCBI taxonomy): domain Eukaryota; kingdom Metazoa; phylum Chordata; class Chondrichthyes; order Lamniformes; family Lamnidae; genus Carcharodon; species Carcharodon carcharias. Next base: position 76,183,783 of record NC_054486.1, read on the forward strand.
ATCTTAGAAAAATAGAAAATAAGAGCAGGAGAAGGTAATTTGGCCCTTCGAACCTGCTCTGCCATTCAATATGATCATGGCTGATCCTCTACCTCAACGCTGTGGTCCTGCACTCCCCCCATACCTCTTGAAACATTCCTTCAAGTATTTCAAAGGACATGGATAAATGTTAAATGAATACTTTGTATCTGTCTTCACAGTAGAAGGCACAAAAAATCCTGGAGGTATTGGGAAACGGAGGATCTAGTAAAAATGAGAAATTTAAAGATATTAATAAAGAAATGGTACTGGAGAAATTAATGGGATTAAAAGCTGATAGATCCCCAAAATCCCCTGGACCTGATAGCCCACACCCAAAGGTTTAAAAAGAGGTGGTCACATAAATAGTGGATGCATTGGTTTTGACCTTCCAGAATCCCCTAGGTTCTATAATAGTCCCAGCGGATTGGAAGGTAACAAATGTAACCTAGCATAAAATGAGGGAGACAGAAATGAGGAACTCTGCACCTGTTAGCCTGACATCAATGGTAGTAGGCAAAGTGCTACAATCTATTATTAGGGACGTGATAAGTAGTCTGTTTGCCCAATCATATTATGATTTTCAGAACATGGATTTCTGAAAGGGAAATCATGTTTGTCAAGTCTGAGGATGAAACTAGCAGGGTAGATAAGGAGGTACCAATGGATATAGTGTATTTGGTTTTTCAAAATGCAATCTTTAAGGTGCTGCACAAGAGCGTATTACACAAAATTGTGGCTCATGGGATTTGGGGTAATATATTAGCATGGATTGAGGATTGGTTAACAGACAGAAAACAGCAAGTGGGAATAAGTGAGTCATTTTTGGGTTGTCAGACTGTAACTAGTGGGGAACCACAAGGATCAGTACCTAGGCCTCAGTTAATTACAATCTATATAAATGTCTTAGATGAGAGAACCAGAGTAATGTCTCCAAGTTTGTTGATGATACCAAGTTAGGTTGGAAAGTAATCTATGGGGAGGACACTAAGAGGCTGCTAAAGGATTTAGACAGGTTAAATGAGTGGGCAGGAATGCAGGAAATGGAATATAATGTGGAGAGGTGTGAAGTTATCCACTTTCGTAGGTAAGCTAGAAAAACAGAATATTTTTAAGCAGTGAGAGACTTGAAAATGGTGGTACTACAGGGATGAGGGTTCTTTTACATGAATGAAAAATTTAACATGCATGTACAGCGCACGAATAGAATAGCAAATGGTATGTAGCTTTTGTTACAAAGAAATTACGTACTGTACAAGAAAATAAATGTTTTGTTGCAAGTGAACGGTTTTTATCTCCACCTAAGGAAGGTTATACTTGCCTTAAAGGAAGTGCAGCGGTTATTCATCTGACTGATTCCTGAGATAAGGATATTGTACAATACGGAGAGATTTGGTGGACTAGGACTATATCTCTGGAGTTTGGAAGAATGAGAGGTGATCATATTGAAACATACAAAATCTTTAAGGGCTTGAAAGGGTAGATGCTAGGAAAATGTTTTCTTTGGCTGGGGACTCTAGAATAAGGGGTGACATCTCAAATAAGGGATTAGTTATTTAGGACTGAGATGAGGAGAAATTTCTTCACTCAAAGGGTTGTGAATCTTTGGAATTCATTACCCCAGTAAGCTGTGGATGCTCAGTTATTGAATATGTTAAAGTTAGAGATTGATAGATTTTTGGTATTAGGGGAATCAAAGGATATGGGGATGGCACTGAAAGATGTAGCTGAGGTAGAAAATCAGCTGTGATTTATTAAATTCCAGAGCAGGCTCAAGAGGCATAATGGACTATCCCTGCTCCTATTTCTTATGTTCTGAAATAATTTCTTGCACTTTACTGTGAATATAATTTAGCTTCATGTAACAGAATTAAATTATTGGAAATGAGCACAACTGACAGTTTTATCTCATTCAGATTTTATCACCTATTTTGTTAAAGTTAGGTATTTTCTCCTATATTCTTGTTAGAACGTTTGGTGCAATGTATATTCATCAGTACTTTCTGAAACTGTTCTGCCAGACATAATTCCTTATGGTTTTCTGTCTTTTGTTCTGACGAAGCAGTGGCCTGGGAAGGAGAAGAGGGAACATTCAAATATCCTCTGATATTTCTACATTTTTTATATGGACCACTCCTTATTTCGAAAGCATGTGCCTTAGGTCATTTGATAGAACACAGAAAACAACAATTATTTTTCCAGAACTAGTCTCTTTCACAGTTTGACCAGTGAAAACAGATTAGTTGTTTCTGTGCTTGTAATTGTTTGTTGGAATGTTGCAGTGAATAGTGATGAACTTGTTGATACAATTTGGGCTTAGAGTTTTTGTCTGACGATATTGTTTTTCTTTTCATTTGAATTGTTAGGCCATTGGAAGTAATAGTATTTCTATTTGATCTTTATTGGGAATATAGACCTTTAGTCTGGCAGAACTCATACCCAAATACCATCCTACTTTCAAAAAAAATCCTGCTATCTCACCCAGGCATAGCCATGCCTCCCCTCAGCGACACACTTGAGACAAAATTATTCTGGGAGATTATTAGAACATCCTATATCCTATTACTTATGTTGCATAATAGATCCAAGGTCCATGACACTGATGGTCCACGCATACTTTTTGTTAAGAGCAGTTAAGGACTAATTGCACTTTATTTGCTTGGATATGAGACAAGGAATTTAGGTCACTGGGGTTGAAAGGAGGATGGACATCTCATATAGAGATCTACGTCTGTCTGTTCTTAGTATCTCATTTCCACATTGATGTTTTATTCTTCCATCTCTTGCTTAACCTATATGCCTTGCATTTTCTGTGGTATAGATATAACATATTAACCATAATAATGTTTCAGCAAAGTTTATGTGCCACTGAGACACTAAGGTCCGGATTTTCTGTGCCCACCGGTGTCTGGCATGTTCAGTGACATGAGTGGACAATGTGGTGATGGCGTGAAACCAGTTCGCAATCGCCCTCGCAGCCCGCCAATGTCGGGCTGTGTTTCCTGCCATCGGACGTTGGGAAGCTCATTGTAATACATCTGCATATTATTATTAGGCCAGTCCACCGGAATCATCCCCCCAACCCCCATGCTGGATTTTCCGTCCGTCCACATTGGTGGGAAAGCACGCTGACGTGTTTCACAACGGCACGTAAAAGGCCTGCACTTGGCGGGCTGCACTTTGAGGGGAACTCGGAGGTAAGTGCACAACAATGTTGTATAGCTGGTCACCAGTTAAACCTCAAGCTTGAGGAGCATTGTGGGGGTATGCAAGGGCAGCCCTGTCCTTGAGGCAATGTGGGTTGGGGGGAGCAAGGGCAACCCCGCCGTTGATTATAACGCAGAAGTGTTTGTGGTGGGGCGGAGTAGGGTAGATGAAGGAAGCGGCCACGCACTATGGAAACCTGTATAAAGTGGCCATTCCTCTGCACCTGAGACAGTTCAGGTGCAACTACATTGATATAATTGGAGTTGGGCTTCTAGCTTATCTGCCCACTCAAGCAATGCAGAGGCATCAAAGTGCCACCAAGTGCTCCAGAGCTTTTCAACCCTCAGGCACAGACTGTAAACTAATGAGTGTTTAAGTGGACTGCAGAACAGTTGGACGACTGCACACACTGTGTGATCTCCTTGCTAAAGCTGGCCATGGAGCAATCATTGCTGGAGGCACTCATAGCCCCTTGCGTTGTCAGCATCCCATTTTGGACCAGTCTCTCCCATGGTTCAAGCTAACAGTGCAGCCGTGCAGCGCGGGTTTGGAGTATATCCACGCCTGAGCTGAGAGCACAGCATGCAGTGCAATTTGTCAAAGTTGCTGCCAATCGGTTGGGTGGAGTGGGGCAGAGGTGGGTGGGGCTTCAGGCAGCCATGCACTGGACTAATCTCTCACCATCAAAGTGATGGCCAGCACTCTCCGCGATGTGTTAAGGGGCCTTCATACTTAACAGGACAGGTTCTTTGTACATCAAAGCTAACCACGTGCCTCTCTTTCATCCTGCAGGAGGAGTACATCAGGATCATGGAGCCTGGAGAACAAGCTGTATGCCTGATGGTCTACAGAGAGCGAAGACAACGGAGGAGAGGGTGACTGAGGCTCCTGGCTGCGCAGAGGCAGGAGTAGCAAGCTCTGTAAAAAGGGGCAGCTGGGGCTCCCACATATGTACTGAAGAGGAAGAGTGAGCCGTTGCAGGTCGGTGCCTAGTGATACCCAGGGTCAATAGACGCCGCCTTTCATTTCTGTAGATGACTGAGAACCAGTGTCACCGAGCACTGCGCATATCTAGGGGACCAGTCAGTCACAGACCCTTCTTAAAGGTGCTAAGAGCACACAGAGAATGCTAGGACTCTGTGGCGCCTGCCCACTACATTCTGGCAGCAATGACGTGCACCGTTGAGGTACAGGCATCAGTAATGCGTCCAGCAGTTGTGAGGCCATACCATCACTTTGGTCTGAAGGTTGCACAGAGCACAGGGAAGAGGCCCTGGTTTGCAACACCTGACTTTATCTTGTGCAGAAAGGTTTCACATCTGTGACACGAACACTGCTCATCAGAACAAGGAGCCATAGACAGGGAGACATTCTTGAGAGTTTATTGACAATAGTGAATAGTATGTACAAGTGATTAACACCCGTGCCCAGGCTGTGCAACTAATTCTTCTTAACTTTCCTAACCCTGCTGCTATGTTTTGGTGCTCCCTGGACATCCACAGCGGAGGTGAAGGCAGCCTGCTGACAGCATTGCCCTAACTGTGATGAACTTGGTGGGGGTCTTCTGGAGGGCCGAGACTTAGAGGGTCCTGGCCTGTTTTTGGGGTCCTGTTGTGTGGCAGTGGCACCCTTCTCAGCCTGTGGGGCTAGAGCTGCTGAGGTCACAGGAAGGGGGGATTCAGATGGGCTGGAGACTCCCGGAGTCACCTGGATGGATGGCACTGGGGTGTGCGCTTGCTGATCCTCCCTGTGGGTGCCCCAGAGCCCCAAGCTGACAATTGAGGAGAAGGGGTAGCTGGAGTGAGATCAAGCTGCCTAGCACCCCACTCGCGTACATACTGTTGGAGGCCAAATATCGCATCAGTGATGAAGTTGAGCTCGTGCAGCGGTGCAGGACCAATGTCCTGGATCAAGGTCTCCATGGCGGCCACCATCCTACCAGTGTTGGCCTCGGTGCATTGGCATGCAAACGCTATCACCTCAGAGTGAAGGTGGACGAATTCCTCCATCATACTTTGCAATCTGAGGAGTGCAGCGGACATCCCTTCCTGATGTTCCTGAGCTTGCCTTTGCAGTTGCAGCAACTCAGTGCCAAAATTGAGAGAGCTGTCTCATAGACTAGTCAAGCAACAGCTTAACATAGTCACCCTCACAGAATCAAATCTCACAGACAATGTCCTAGACACCACCATCCCTGGGTATGTCCTGAACCACCGGCAGGACAGACCCAGCAGAGGTGGCGGCACAGTGGCATACAGTCAAGAGGAAGTTACTGTGGGACTCCTCAACGTCGACTCCGGATCCCATGAAGTCTCATGGCATCAGGTCAAATATGGGCAATGAAACCTCCTGCTGATTACCACGTACAGCACTCCCTCAGCTGATGAATCAGTGCTCCTCCATGTTGAACACCACTTGGAGGAAGCACTGAGGGTGGCACGGGCACAGAATGTACTCTGGGTGGGGGAACTTCAATGCCCATCACCAAGAATGGCTTGGTAGCACCACTACTGAATGAGCTGACTGAGTCCTGCTAGACTGGGTCTATGGCAGCTGGTGAGGGAACCAACAAGAGGGAAAAACATACTTGACCTCATCTTCACCAACCTGCCTGCCGCTGATGCACCTATCCATGACAGTGTAGTAGGAGTAAACAGATGGTGTAGGAGGGAGGGTTTCCGATATCTGGATCGTTGGGATCTCTTCCGGGGCAGGTAGGCAGGGAAAGGGTAGGCCCACTCAGGTGGGAATCTGTATGTGGAGCCAGAAGAAACAGGAGAGATACTAAATGAGTACTTCTCATCAGTATTCACCAAAGAAAAGGACTTAGCGGTCGATTTGTCTAAGGAAGAGTGTGTAGATAGCCTGGATCATGTTAAGATCAAAAAAGAGGAGGTGTTAGGCGTCTTGAAGAATATTAATTAATATCTCTGCTGATTGGAGTTAGGCCTAGCACAAAGGAAGATGGTTGTGGTTGTTGGAGGCCAATCATCTCAGCTCCAGGACATCACTGAAGAAGTTCCTCAGGGTAGTGTCCTCAGCCCAACCATCTTCAGCTGCTTTATCAATGACCTTCCTTCATGAGGTTGGAAGTAGGGACATTTGCTGATGATTGCACAATGTTCAGCACCATTCTTGACTCCTCAGACACTGAAGCTGTCCATGTCCAAATGCAGCAAGATCTGGACCATATCCAGGCTTGTGCTGACAAGTGGCAAGTAACTTTCGCACCACACAAGTGTCAGGCAATGACCATCTCCAACAAGAGAGAATCCATCCGTTGTCCCTTGATGTTCAATGGCATTACCATCACTGAATCCCCCACTATCAACATCCTAGGGGTTATCATTAACCAGAAACTGAACTGGACTAGCCATATAAATACTGTGGCTACAAGAGCAGGTCAGAGGCTAGGAATAGTGTGACGAGTAACTCACCTCCTGACTCTCCAAAGCATGCCTACCATCTACAAGGCACAAGTGAAGAGTGTGATGGAATACTCCCCAGTTGCCTGGATGAGTGCAGCTCCAACAACACCCAAGAAGCTTGACACCAACCAGGACAAAGCAACCCACTTGATTGGCACCACATCCACAAACCTGCACTCCCCCACCACCGATGCACAATAGCAGCAGTGTGTACCATCTACAAGAAGCACTGCAGGAATTCCCCAAGGCTCCTTAGACAGCACCTTCCAAACCCATTACTAATACCATCTAGAAGGACAAGAACAGCAAATGGATGGGAACACCACCACCTGGCAGTTCCTCTCAAAGCCACTCACCATCCTGACTTGGAAATATCCCTTCACATTGCTGGGCCAAAATCCTGGAATTCCCTTCCTAACAGCACTGTCACTGTACCTACACCACATGGACTGCAGTGGCTCAAGAAGGTAGCTCACAACCACCTTCTCTAGGGCAACTAGGAATGGGCAATAAATGATGGTCCAGTCAGCGAAGCCCATATCCCATAAATGAATAAAAATAAACTGTGATGTGACCGAGTCCACTCATCATCTGACTCGGACTCAACAAATTTATGGCTTCCAGCAGTTCTCCGAGTGCCGGACATCAGGGAAGATCCTGCTGCCGCCTGCTGTGGATCAGACAGTGTGATGTGCTCACCTGATTGTGATCCTGAGGCTATTCTAAAGCTAGATCCCACTGACATTTGTGTCTCTGCGCTGGTGGAGGGTGTGGGTTAGTGCTGTGACAGGACTTCAGGGAGGGTGCCTCCAGATTCCTCGAGTTTTCCTCGGGGCTTGATTGGAGACCCTGGGTCATGGACTCGACAGCTGTTTCCCAGGTGTACTTGTGAAAGCAGGGAGAGATGATTAGTGTATGGCAGTGACCTGTGAAACAGGACACATCAGTCACAGCATGGTTGTCTGATGGATGTTGCTCTACTGGACCCTCACTTGGTAGAGCACTGCCGACCTCACCGTCAGGAGCGATCCAGATCCTCGCCGGCTGGCTGGATGGCTCTGTTTTCAAAGTCCATGAAGACCTTGATTTCAGGCATTCCCCCACCAGTCAGCGACCTCTCCCTCTTGTGTGCCAGCTTGTCCTGCATAAATAGAGCTGGAGAACTGCAAGCAGGAGGCCTGCCTAGCCAGATGATAAATATGCCTGGCATGTGTGGGTGGTGAGTGGTCCAGTGGACGGGATGAGGACAATGATGGTGATTGTGAGAAAGCAAATGGTGATGTCCCCTGAACCGGCAGTGAGTGAGGGCCCTGTGTACGTGTGAAGGATTTGTGAATGTGAGAGTTGAGTGATGAGAAGAGTGACTCACCCTGACGGAACGGATGAGATCATTCATCCTCTTATGGCATTGGGTGGCTGTCTTCTTTTGAAGGGCGTTGGCGCTGACCACCGCTGCCACCACCTCCCAAGCCTAGTTGGTCATGCCACTGCCCATCCTGCGGCCAGAGCAGGGATAGAGGACATCCCAGTGGGACTCCACATCATCCAAAAGGCATTCCAGTGATGCGTTACTGAACCTGGGGGCTGCAGTCTTTTTGCCTTTAGTGGACATTTTCTCTGCAGCAGTCGTGGGCTGGAAGCACTGAGATGTGTGTGTGCACCTGGACTTTAAACACAGTGCCCGGCATGATGAAGCGGCAAGGTGAATGACAGCCCATCCACCATAGAAATGGCGTGTTTCCCGAAAATGCATAAATAATGTGGCAGGTTTGGGACGACATGGCATGAAAACCCACCATCGCAGTCGGCCGCTACCGCAATTAGTGTAAACCTGGGATGATTCCACCCTAAATAGTAACATTATTAACGATCTGTGTGAACAGTTTGACTTTTGAATGTAACATGTTGTAAAACAACTTGAAATCACAAGCATATATATTGGAGTGTATTGTAACAATATTAATTCTGTTTTACTCCTGGTAGTTATATCGAGCAGCAAGCAGATATTCAAATATGAATAAGATAAATTGGGGGGATGGAAGCTGCACATGGCATTTTTTTTTTGTATTTATGATGGAAACATATTTATTTTAATGCATTATTTGATTTGTTAGATCTGAAACAGTTGTGCTGCAGTCAGCACCCCATGCATTAATAGTCTTTGTCATTTGCTCTAAATATCTAGACCGATCATTTCAGCTTATTATTTGAGTGAACACTTAGGGCAGCATCGATTGGATAATTTGTTCTAATGGAACCAGTATTTCTGGACTGCTAGGATGAAAGGTTATTGAGCATTTAATTCTCCCATATCATTTTAACTTAATTAATATTAGTTTGAAATATGTGCTTGGAAGATCAATTTATTCAAAATTTGGTCTATACTTGGCTGAATATTGGATTCTGGAGTTGGTTTATAGCCAGTTAATGATCAAATGTCAAAGATACAACTCAAGTCAAGTAGTGGAGCCATAGAGAAGTTAAAAAAACAAAGTAGGATAGCATAAAGAAGTAATTATAGAAGTGTATTAGTATCTGGGCCCACAGAGCTTCAGCAGAATCTCTTTTCTAGATTTGTAATGCTTTGTCTTTGATACCCATATTATTCCTGTGGTTTCTATATTTTATATCTCTTTGTTTATATAGATTTTTTTGTATGTTTCCCTTTCACTTTCTGTCTTGCTCACTTCTTCATTTCTCTATCATTTCCCTTTCCTTCCCTTTGCTTCTTGCTGCAGTGCATATACATGTGCATACCTATCAACCTTTCCATGAAAATTTGTACACCCACATTTATAATGGGAACTGCCTGTGTATTTGATAGTCGCTCCTAGTGAATCCCTTGGTACGTTTCTATTATATAAAAGGTACTATAAAAATGCAAATTGTTACACTCTTTCTTGCTGGAATTGGCCTGACACCTGTGTGGTGCAAATGTTACTTATCAGCAGAAGCCTAGATGCTGCCTTTTTCTTGTTGCATGCGAGCATGAACTGCTTCATTATTTATGGAATTGTGAATGGAGTTGAACACTCTAATGATCAATAAACAGCCTAATTTCTGCTTCATGATGGGGAGAAGAACATTGATGAAGCAGCTAAAGATGGGTTCTGGGGATTGAACCATTTCACCTACTTATAGAGCTTGAGCTTCCAAACTTTTTGTTTTTCTAAATAGACCCCTTGTCACAGATAAAGATTTAACAACTTAAATATTCATATTTGGTTTTGCATATTGCAGAACTCCAATAAAATATAAACATTTGCTCCAATATGTAGCACTAATAGAAAAACATATGCAATGACAGGGCTTCGTTAACCATCATCAACATGTTTGGTAAATTAATTTCTCTGTATTTTACAGGTGGAAGGATATGCAGTGGGCTGTGAATTTTCACCCGACGGGACTCTCATTGCCACAGGAAGTGCTGATGGGACAGTCTATTTTTACAACTATCTGAATTCAAAACTAATTCATACTTTGCCTGCCCATGAGCAGGCCTGTATTAATGTCTCATTTCACCCTGTACACCCCTCTATTATTGCAACTTGTGATTGGAGTGGAGAAATCAAAGTGTGGCAATGATGGCCTGTAAGTGGGAGCTTACTTGAGCTATAAGTGTACATTATTGTTCGTTATTCTATCCCTTAATTATAAAAGAAATCACATTTGCCCAGAAAATTATCAAAATGCAGAATTAATTTCCCTTTATGCACTGATTAATTCAGCAATGCATATTAGGTTTATTATCAGGTATAATATGAAGACCAAGCCAGGCTAAAGAACCAGCATTCTAAGATTAGTGGTTAAGAAGGATTGACGCCAATATATCCATACTCTTGCAGTGCAGGTAAGACTTAGGTGTAATGAATACCTCCATTATCCTGTAGTTTTAAATAATGGTCACGATGAAGAGAATCAATACCACTTAATGATCATTTTATGCATTAAAAAACGCTGAAGCAGTGAAACAAGCTAACACTTCAACAGATTGCGATATTAAGCAAGTTGTCCGAGTTGTGTACATTTGATTTTAGTAGTGGAGCCTTCACTACAGAAGTTGGAAACCTACAATCGCAACTATAACTTCAAAAGACTGATGCCACATGTATTTATAGCTTTCAACATACAATATCATTGTTGATGTGAAAATAGACAGCAATTTACCATGACTGTCACCATGTGTCAGTAGATGACACTGATCCATTAACTGTATATTGGTGAATCTACTTCTATGCTATTTTTGTTAACTTGCTCAACAATTTCTGGAAACATTAGCCAGATCTCTATGGCCTTCAACTAACTGAACGGAAGTGTCAATAAAGGAACCACGTGCTTGCAGGGCTGATCAGTAATTAAGACAGCCAGATACAAAGGCAAGCCTTGTTCTGTGCAATATAAAAAAGGAGATTGTTGAACCTGACAGTATAAAATTCTGTCTTCATAAAATTGAATAAATTATGAATTATTTGATTTAAAGAAAGAAATTAAAGTTTATTTTACTTCAAAATTTCCATTCCTTCTTTAATATTTGGGTGTATTAACCACATGTTAACCAGCTGTTTCCTTTTATTACTATTTAGTTTCTTGACCCATGAATTTCTTTCTACATTTTTCAGAAATGTCTTTGCATTATGGAGTACATTCAAAAATAATATCCTATTGTAAATTATGGGATCAATTTAAGGTCAATGTCAGTTTAGTTCAATCATTTTAAAATAATACTGCCTGTAATTGGAAAAGCCTTATGATTTGGTCCATTCAGTACATTAAAACAATGATTTGTCATGGCACAGGAACTTTTTAATTAATTAAATTTGGTATAATTTCTATAAAGGATATGTGGAAATGACAGGAATAGAGATAAGTGGATAGTATTTTAGTGTGCCAGCGCAGGCACAATGGATAAAACTGCTTTCTTTTGTGCTGTAAAATTCTGATTTTATGATTTAAAAAAAACTATTTGAATATGGTATATTTGGGGAGAAAATGATAAAACAAAGTAAGTACATCCATGGAAAGTTATCTCAAATGTTAAAAGTAAAGGCCTGCTTCAAATAAATTTTTTATAATCTGGGAGATGGACTCTCTGGGAAAAGTAGGAGAATCTAACTATTACTGTCCTGTACATTTGCAGCAAATTATATTAGTACATTTGAAACCTCTATGCAGGCTGTGATTGCGATTTGAATCACCATTAACTGAGATCACCAACAGTTGGCATTTGTAAATGGTTATCTGGAATTTTTTTCATAATTCTGGTTTGCAAGAATTATTTAAAATATTAACCGAATATGCTGGATACACCCAGTGGGTCAGGCATCATGAGGAGAGAAACAGTTAACATTTCAGGTCAATGACCCTTTATCAAGTCACAAGAATAGACCTGAAATTGTGTTTGAAGGAATTCTCCCCAATAAAAATTGAAAAGTAGTAGCCTAAATACTCAGATTAAAAATTTTGCATCGCATGTCACAAGGTAACGCCATCACACTTTCAATTTGCCTTCCTGACAGCGATTGTCTAAAACTCTTTCCTTTATTATTTGCTGCATTTTTTAATATCAATAAGGAGATTACCATTCAACTGGATATAGTATTCAACATGTTCAAATTCTCAGATAAACAGAGATTGAGACAGCAGTATCAGGCACCCATTTAGGTTCTTGAATCAAAATTTGTGGAATGCCAAATTTCTCTTCCGTAATAATTCTATAGATTTTTTAAAATAATAAAGATTAATTAATTTTTAAAATTTGATTTTCATCTTCTACCTTAATCTCATGTGTAGATCCCAATCTTTATATTGCATTCTTTAAAATAATAAAAAGTGGATGATAAAACCCTACACGTCCTAGCGAGAGCAGGATTAAGAGGATAGACCAAATGAACACGTGGCTGGAGAGATGGTGTAGCTGGGAGGGATTCAGGTTCTTGAGTCACTGGGACTGGTTCTGGGGAAAGTGGGACCTGTACAAACCAGACGGGCTGCACCCAGGCAGAGTTGGGACCAGTGTTCTTGTGGGAGCTTTTGCTAGTTCTGCTGGGGAGTATTTAAACTAGTGTGGCAGGGGGATAGGATCTCAGGAGTAGGATCAGATAGGTCAGATTCAGATCAGAAAAATGGAGGTAGAACATTAGGTAGGGACGTTGTGATAGACATGGAGTTACAGGAGAAGCAAAGTTTACAAAGTATCCAGCAAGGGAAATTGATGGGGTTAAACTGTTTATACTTCAATGCAAGGAGTATTACGAACAAGGTAGATGAGTTAAGGGCACAGGTAGACACATGGCAGTAGGATGTCATTACTGTAACGTAGACCTGGCTAAAGGAGGGACAAAACTGGCAGTTAAATATCCCTGGTTACAGAACCTTCAGACATGATAGAGTAGGAGATAAAAAAGGAGGGGTGGGGTAGCACTAACGGTTAAAGAATCAATTCCAGTTGTGAGAAGGGATGGTATACTAAATGGGTCAACAAACGAGGCTTTATGGATTGAGCTTAGAAATAAAAAAGGGGCAGTCACACTACTGGGAATATACTACAGACCCCCAAAAAGTGAAAGGGAGATAGAAGAACAAACATGTAGGCAAATTTCTACTTGTAAGAACAAGAGGGCGATAATAGTAGGAGACTTCAATTATCCAAATATCAACTGGGATTCAAACAATATAAGGGGCACTGAGGGAGAAAAGTTCATGCAGTGTGTCCAGGAAAAATTTTCCAACCAATTAGTGACAAGCCCAATGAGAGGAGTTGCAATTCTAGACCTAGTCTTGGGGAACGAAGAAAGGCAAGTAGATGAAGTGACAGTTGGCGACCATATCGGGGACAGTGATCACAATTCAGTTAGATTTAGCATTACCATGGAAAAGGACAGAGATAAGGCAGGAGTAAAAGTCTGGAACTGGGGCAAGGCAAATTTTGCAGAAATGAGAAGGTACTTGGCTGAGGTGGATTGGACAGCACTGCTGGAGGATAAAACAATGGAAAACCAGTGGGAAGCACTAAAAAGCAAGATCCTAATTGTACAAAGTAGACATGCTTCCTACAAAAATAAGAGTGGTACTGCCAAATCTAGACCCCCATGGTTGTCTAGAGGAATACAGAGGAAGATCAAACAGAAAAAGAAAGCGTACGATAGGCACAAAGATCTAAGCACTGCAGATAGCCTAGACGAATATAGAAAGTGCAGGGACGAAGTAAAAAAGGAAATAAGGAAATCAAAGAGAGGACATGATAAAAGATTAACAAGTAAAGTTAAAGATAACCCTAAGATGTTTTACCAATACATTAATGCTAAAAGGTTAGTTAAGGAAAAAGTGGGACCTATCAGAGATGAAGATGGAAACTTGTGTGTAGGTGCAGAGGCTGTGGAAGGGTTTTGAATGAATATTTTGTCTCCGTGTTTACAAAGGAAAGGGAAGATGTAAATATAGTAGTCCAGGAGGAACCTTGCGAGATATTGGACAGGATAGTCATAAAGAGAGAGGAAGTGCTCGAAAGGTTGAAATCTTTGGAAGTTGATAAGTCACCAGGGCCAGATGGATTGTTTCCGAGGCTGCTTAAGCAAGTCAGGGAGGATATAGCAGAAGTTCTGAGGATGATTTTCCAATCTTCATTAGATACAGGGGAGGAAATTAAGGGGATGAAAAGTTATAAGGGGTAGATGGGAATGTGGAGATGTCAGATCAGCCGTGATCTTATTGAATGGCAGAGTAGGCTCAAGGGGTCAGAGTGACCTACTCCTGTTACTAATTCGTATGTTTGAATGACCTCGACTCCATGGTTGGCCAGGAGAGCTACTGTGCAGGCCTGCTATTGCCACCACCCCCACAAGTGTGGCCCTGAATTAAATGAATTAAGCTACATGGTCATAATAGGTGAGAATCTGAATCCTGTAATGCCACCTCCAGTGGTGTTATGGAGGCATAGTGCCCTGCTGCAGGGTGCGTACAGCCTCCAGCCAATTCCAGCAATTATCAAGAATCTATCTGCCTTAAAAATATTCAAAGACTCTGTTTCCACCGCCTTTTCAGGAAGAAAGTTCCAAAGACTCGACCTTTTGTGAGAAAAAAACTTCTCCATGTTTCTATCTTAAATGGATGACCCCTTATTTTTGAAAGGAGACCCCAACAAGAGGAAATACCCTTTTCACATCCACCCTGTCAAGACCCTTCAGGATCTTTTATGTTTCAATCAAGTCACCTCTTATTCTTCTAAGCTCCAGTGGATGCAAGCCTAGAGTGTCCAATCTTCCCTCGTAAGACAACCCGTCCATTCCAGGTATGAGTTTAGCAAACCTCTGAACTGCTTCCAATGCATTTACATTCTTCCTTAAATAAGGAGACCAACACTGTACCCAGTGCTCCAGATGTGGTCTCACCAATGTCTTGTATAACTGAAGCATACCCTCCCTACCTTTGTCTTTAATACCCCTCGCAATAAACGCTAACATGCTATTAGCCTTCTTAATTACTTGCTGTACCTGCATACTAACCTTTTGCAATTTATGCACTAGAACACCATTTAGATAATTTTTTTTTATTCTTCCTGCCAAAATGGACAATTTCAGATTTTCCAATATTTTACTCCAATAGCCAGATCTTTGCCCACTCACTTAACCTATCTATATCCCTTTGTAGCCTCCTTATGTCCTCTTCACAACTTAATTTCCTACCTACCTTTGTATCATCAGCAAATTTAGTAACCATATCTTTGGTCCCTTCATCCAAGTCATTCATATAAATTGTAAAAAGTTGAAGCTCCAGCACTGAACCCTGTGGCAGACCACTCGTTACATCATGCCAACCAGAAAATGATTCATTTATGCCTGTTTCCTGTTAGCTTGCCAATCTTCTATCTATGCCAATATGCCACCTCCAACACCATAAGTTTTTATTTTCCACAGTAGCCTTTGATGTGGCACTTTATCAAATGTCTTCTGGAAATTTAAGTACTGTACATCCACCCAGTTCCCTTTATTCAATGCATATGTTACTTCCTCAAAGAACTCTAATAAATTAGGCCAACATTATTTCCCCTTCACAAAAACCATGTTGACTCTGCCTGATTGCCTTGAATTTTTCTAAGTGCCCTGCCATGTTTTTAATAATAGGTTCTAACATCTTCCTTATGACAGATGTTAAGCTAACAGGCCTGTCGTTCCCTGCTTTCTGCCTCCCTCCCTTTTTGAATAAAGGAGTTATATTCGCTATTTTCCAATCAAATGGAACCTTCCCCGAATCAAGAGAATATTGGAAAATTAAAACTAATGCATCAACAATTTCACTCGCCACTTCTTTTAAGACCCCAGGATGAAATCCATCAGGACTCAGGAACTTGGCAGCCCCCAGCAACCAGAATTTGCTCAGTACCACTTCCCGGTTCTTGTAATTTTCTTGAGTTCCTCCCTCCCTTCCATTTCCTGATTTACAACTATTTCTGGGATGTTACTTTTATCCTCTATAATGAAAACCAGTGCAAAATAGTTGTTCAATTTATCTGCCATGTCCTTATTTTCCATTATTAATTTCCCAGCCTCATTTTCTCTAGGATCAACAGTCACCTTGTTCACTCCTTTTTAAATATCTGTGGAAACTCTTACTGTTTTTATATTTCTAGCTAGCTTTCTCTCACACTCTTAATTTTTCCTTCCTTATTAACCTTTTAGTTGTTCTTTGATTTTTTTATATCTGTCCAATCAAGAGCTGAATCCCAACTTTCTGTGGGACAAGAAAGAAAACAACAAAAATCTCAGGCATTGGTATGTCAGTTGAAAGTTCTGCTTAGAGTGAAGCTAGTAAGAAGGACAAAGCTGGCATATTCTGGGCTAGCCAGCCAGGTTCCAGACACAAAGTAGCATTTATTTTGGCCTACAAAGGGGTCGGTTACTTATCTTTGTTATTTTTACATTTTTTATGTCCCAATCTTTACAATTGTCAGCTGACATACCCTTTTTGGTGACTTATGATGTCGTCATGAGTTACTAGTTATCTCTCATCTATTAATTACCTCCGCCACTGAAGGTGGGTAGAGGTAATATTTTCAACCATGTTTGTCAGTCTGTCTATAAACAAAAATCTCAACAACTAATGGACGGATGTCAACAAAATTTGGTACTCAGATAGAGTATGGCCCAAGGAAGAACTAGTCAGTTTTTGGCGAAGATGCAGATCTGAATCCGGATCCTGGAATTTTTTAAGGAGCTGTTAACATTGGGAGATAAGGTGAATTAACTTTTTTTTTAGAACGTGTGGGTTGTTTTAGAATGTTGTGGATTGTCTCAGCTGCTGTAGTGGAATTTGTCACAGCTGTCAAAATGTGAGCGGAATTTTTAGAGCAGGTTGTTGAATGTGGATTGGACTGGAGCCTCTTCAGTAAAATGGACGCTCTTAATAAAAAGATTTTGTTTTTTAGCTTTTTAGTAACACGTATCAACTAGGCAGGATAAAGCCTCAAGGAAAAGCTGTGTAATTATAATAATGTTGAATTAACACAGCATGGCAGAGGTATGTCTTCTACTAAGTGCCTTCTTCACTTGTCTATAGATGCTATCAAAAGACTCTAGTAGTATCATGCGACACAATAGATTGTTTTAAATTACCTGATGACTCCCATTTCATTGACATTCATAAGGAATAATTAGACAGCACTGCACTTTTGGATCAATATTTTATATTTATATGAGTTAAGCCATATACAAAATATTTTGCAAAACACATTAGATATAAATAATGATAGCTATTAGGATAGAACAATGCACAAAAAAGATGTGGAAAATATTAATTTGAGATCAGCTTGTGCTATATTCAATAAGTGGCCATTGCTCTTTTCAGCAACTTAAAGGATGCACTTTTTGACTGGGACTAAAGTCAGATAAATGTTATTGTACTTCAGCACTTATATAGCGCTCCTCACCTGAAATAAGTTCAAGGGAGAAAGAGAAGGGAAGGGTACTCAGAAACCTGTTAGATGAGTTAAGGAAGTAAAAGCCAGATAGTGGATAGCAGTGCAGGACAGCTCATGTCTGGAGTATCTGACATTATGCACCATGAGTTACAAGGAGTAATCAGTAGCTACATTGACAGCCATATTCACTTTATATTTGATCTTAGTAGGTCTCTTAATTAAGAACTTTCAAAACAAACTCCAATTTATTTATTCAGTAACAAAGAGAATGCTTTACATACAAAATGCAGACAGCCTTATCGTTGCAAAAAGCACAAATTTTAGTTTTGACCTAGTAATTTAAGAATTCAACTTGTTCAGTCTGGTGGAATAAAAGTCTCTAGGAATTGCTAGTTAACCTCTATATAAGAATCAAATATTTCAAATAAATACGTATGCAGCCTCAATCAGATAATTTCCACTAATATGGTACACGTTTGTGAATTTTTGCTTTGAAGCATACAATTCATTATTTTCAACATTATTGCATTATTAGTTTAGCAGGTTTCCATAAAGCTGAGCCTTCGTGAGGCTGTCCTTCCTATAAAGGCCACTTATCTTTGTAGATTTTTCTTGTTTGCTGTTTGAAACAACATCATCCAAGGGAACATTATGGACCACTAATAATTTAATGGGATACTGGCGCAAGGACTTTACTGAAGTATTTGGAGCAACATCAATTTTTTTAATGTTAACAACATTATTTGCACTTTTGGTGTACATTTGATTTGTGTTCTTTTCACGTGGCAAAGTTTTAGGGTCATCTTCTGTATCTTTTTGCCAAGGTATGGAGAGACTCTCTTGTTTCTTGCAATCAATTTCTGAACAAGGTTGGCAGTTCATGGTTCCAAAGGCTGCTTCTGTAATGTTACTCTGGCTGGTATCCTCTCCATCAGAGAAATTACCTTCTCTAGTGAAAAATTGGTTTACTTGGTTGGTTGTTTTTTTCATCAGACTACTACCAAGCTGCTGTTTGGTATGGCTGTTCGATGAAATCTTTTCAGAAATCCTGTATGAAGAAGTATTTCTACAATGCATGTTGACTTTCTTACATTGACCCATTCTATTTTTTTCTAGATCATGCAGAGTCCCTTGATCACTATATAGTTTTGGGACTCTGACATGCTGAATACTCATCCAGGACAAATGTGGTGAATCACTGAAGTCTATTGGAAGAGTTGCAGAGTAGTGCTGAGTGCCATCCTGATAACCATGTGCCACATCTATGAGTTGTTGTAGTGGCCTTGCCTGAATAAAACTATATTTGTTTCCTTGCTCTTCTGAAGTGTTGCAGTTTCTTTCATAAATATCATCTCTCAAACCAACTTGTTGGGTTGGACTCAAGATGGTTTTGGCTTGTGTGATCCCTTTTTTCTCAGCTGTCATAGTGCAGCTTGGATAGATGGAGGAAATAGGTACTGATGCAGCATAATTGGGAAGGGTATCACTTGTGACAATTTTACTGAAGCCCTCTGTTTCTGTGAAGCTATCTGTAAAGCGTGGTGTTTGAAAAAAATGCTTATCTTTAACTTGCCTTCTGCCTCTTCTTTGTTCTGCAGGGCTACAAAGAGCTTTGTCACTTTGATATAAATTAGATTTGCATGGAAACCCTTGGTCAGGTTTGTTAGTATTCTTCAAATGGCTATGAATAACCTGTCTTGGGAGCGAGACAGGAAGTGGGGCACCTGATAAATTGGTTGGTTCAGGGTTTTCTAAAAACTTAGCTTGGGTGTTGAAGAAAGATGGATGACATGCAGTCCCAGGAATACCACATCCAGATTTCTCTGTATAGATTCTGGCCCTCTCTTGAATTTCTGATGGCAGCTGTGGATAATAAACAAATTGTCAGGCAATGCTACAATTTGAGTTTACATATAAATAATGAATACAGTACATACACTTCAGTGGTTCTATTTGACACTTGAGAACACGCAACAAAAATCAATTTCCTATCAATTTAAGGAGACTTTTGAATGTGTGAAGAGATGTGGCAAGGTGGAGGTGTTTAACAGAATTTCAAAATTCTGCAGCCTGAGATGGCTGAGGACTCTCATTAATGATTGATCTTATGAGGTGTTGCAATGGTATGCATGCAATGGTGCAAGAGCAGCTGGTTAGCATTAATGTCAGCAGCGGCCTTGTGCTATTACATAACATTGCACAAGCTTGGCCTAAATAGCCAAGTGGTTATGGTACTGGGTTTGGAACCCCAAGATCAAGAATTCAAATCTCACAATGGCAAACTATGAAACAATGTAACTTCATCTGAAACAGATGGAAACAGGTTTACTCAAAAAGAGTATCAAGAGTTCAAATCTCACAACGGCAAACTAAAACAATGTAACTTCATCTGAAACAGATGGAAACGGGTTTCTCGAAAGAGTTACATAACACTGCACGAGCTTGGCCTAAATAGCCAAGTGGTTATGGTACTGGGTTTGTAACCCTAAGATCAAGAGTTCAAATCTCACAATGGCAAACTATAAAACAATGTAACTTCACCTGAAACAGATGGAAACGGGTTTCTCGAAAGAGTTACATAACACTGTACGAGCTTGGCCTAAATAGCCAAGTGGTTATGGTACTGGGTTTGTAACCCCAAGATCAAGAGTTCAAATCTCACAATGGTAAACTATGAAACAATGTAACTTCATCTGAATAGGAACAGATGGAAATGGGTTTGTACTCGAAAGAGTTACATAACACTGCACAAGTAATCACCTTGGCTAAATGATAGGACTTCTTTCTGAATAATAAACATTGCCCACATCCTAGGAACAATTTTTATTAAAACTGAGATGTATGATGCTGGAGTTTACTCATTTGCAGTAACATAATTGAAGCTTTTTCCTCGTTGCAGGCATTAGGCAGAATCCTATGTTCTGGCTTTCGGGCTCTTAGGTCCAGGCCTTTCGGGGTTGGAAAGAAGCCATTGTAGGATCGTGGAATTGAATCACATTACAGCACATAAGGAGGCCATTTAATCCATCATGCCCCTACTGACTTTATGCGAGAGCAGTTTGCCTCGTGTCACTGCCCTTGCCGCCTTTACCTCATGATGGGTACAAGATCCTGGGCCTAATAGAATGACGATGACTGGACATGACCTGTACGATGTTAGGGCAATGCCAAGCATCATCCCCCTGTCTCAGAGTTCTATGAAAGTAGCACAAGATTGCAAGAATAGGCTGCCCAGACATATGCTGAAGAGAGGCAGCCTGCAGCAGGTCTTTCCGAGCACAAAGCTGCTATGAGAAAAGAGTGACCTCAGTCGCATAAGAGCTGCCCACTTCCTCTCAGCTGTACTGGTCCTCAGGGTGGACCTTGGAGAAGCACAGAAGAGGTGAAAAGCGTGTTAAGAAACTCACTGGAGCATGGTTTGAAGGAGTATTAAATTCACAAATAATGTAATAAAAGAAAAAAACCCATTTTGTTAATGCTCAGTTCTTCATGATGCTTATAATGTTTTGCATTATCTAGTACAGAGGTGGTCAAAATTACTGAACCTAAGAGTTGCATACGATACTAGAGGTTCAAGAATTGGACAACCATCACTGCCCACATCAACATGAATGGGCTTACAAGAAAGGCAAAGCAGGAGCTGAACTTCTGCAAGTCATCAGACCTGCCTCGATTCCTGAGTATACTCTAGCATCAAATTACAAACACAATTTCAACTCTTTGGCCATGCCAAGCAGAATGCCACTGCTCCAGAGGGTACCTTTGCCCAACAGCCTCCTGCATGGAGTCACCAACCTTTGGCTGCCTTCTTGGATCTTCATGGCTTTTCCTTAGCTCTCTTCGATTACTAAAACACTTTCTTTAATTCTCTTAACTCAACTGGAACCTGTTCCTGTTCCTTGTCTCTTGCCCCTGCCTCTGGAACAACTCGTGGGACCTCTCACTGTCCCCCTACCTTGTCTTTCTTTCTGGGACAATTCCTGACTAAAGCACTCCGCACCCGGTCACCTGACCTAGGTTTTCGTGTCCTTTTTTCCCTATGCGCAGGTGCGCAGTGCCTGTTCAGGACCTGAAGAACAAAAAGTTGCTGGAGTGCGCATGTGCAACCCAATCCCAGTCTGCGCATGTGTGGGAAGTCCGAAGACTGTCGGGACTTGAGTTCCTCACTAGCAGGTAAGTTTGGATTTCGTAACACAGTTTATATTAACGTGAGACACAAAAATGTGTGTAGCCAATATTTTTCCGTGAGCTGCAGAGCACAGCAACCACAGCACAGGAGACACACCCAGGTACATGTTACAGTGCTTCCTATGCTCTCAAGACATCTTTGGTTCTCTCAATGACTTCTAGTAGAGATATGCACCTTGTTGTAATTCTCCTCAGCATTTTCTTGCCGCTCACAGAATGATCATTATCCACAGAAGCAAGGTGCAAGATTTATTTCCCAAAAGCCATGTGTACACATCGCTCTCTTTCTTGAACAAATCGGGTTGGAATTCCTAAGGACGAAGGCACCATGGGTTGAATCTTTCGTGGGCGTGCACCTGACCTGCTCGAGTGTAAAATGACGTGATATTTCAGTCAGCGGGCACGTGCAGGAGTCAACAGTGCACCTGCTGACAATTAACAGGCCTATTAAGGCCATTAAAGTATTAATTGAAATCAATTTTTCACTGCACATCCAACCTTACGGTTGGCAGGCAGGCGATCAGCCAAGCGGCCTTTGGATTTTTTATGAAACTTCATCCACGGGTGGGGTGAGGTTTCCAACAGGAATTAAAATTTTAAAAAATGTTTAAATGTCATTTATAACATGTTCCTGCTCAGTCAAATGAAGGGATATGTTTTTAACACTTGTAAGTTTTTTATTTTTGATTTTAAAAATCTTCAGCTCCCTGAGGCAGCTAATTGGCCAGCCAGCGTGAAATTGATGTCGGAGCCCGATTGCAGACAGTGGTTGGCTTCGCAACTGCTCCCGGGCCCGCTCGCTGCGCATGCCGGTGAGGTAGAAATCCTGCCCCATGACAACAAGCTATTATATTGACTGTAGAATTCTTTGGAACTCGTCACACACTATATCAACAAGTAAGATCTGTGTGGAGTTTGTGAGGTTTATTATCTTGTGGCCATATCCACTTCAAATACTGCATCATTCTCTTTGCTTCTTTCCTGTATCCCTCCACTCAAGGAATGCCCTTTTGGGACACTGAATCTTGACTTCTTTCTTTAGATGGATGTGAAAATTCGCCAGACTTGGGATATCAGAGGAAAGTCCACCTTTGTAGAGGTGGACTGCAAAAGAAAACTGCTGCAAAAAATTACTTAAAATGCCACAGTTCACTATTTAAAATTTCTTTGGCCTAAAAACTAGATGCACTTTTCATATTTGCCTAATTTAATTGGATCTTGCTTACCCTTAGTACTTTGGGAGCACATCAATTTACTGAAATTAGGAATCAGCAGGCAGATTATGGAGAGTTTCCAGATGTACTTTAAAAATGCCGCTGCCGTTATGGGATTGAAATTTGGTGTAATCATGTTCCATCTGAATTCGGAGGTCTCAACAAGTTCTAATATCATTTCAGCACAGAGGAGGTGTTGAAAATGGTGACTCAATTCAGCATTGCTTTGCTTTATCCTTTGATGCGGCCCTGTGGATGCATTTGTTTATAGGTACTTACATTGTTTTCTGTTAATTTATCTATGGTTGATGTGGCTTCTATTAAATGATTGCATAAAGTGATTACTTCATGGCTGAGATTTTTCTTTTCTTCTTGATGCGTTTGTGCCTGTGTGTATAGATAATGCATAAAATCAAATATTGCAAAAGATGAATTAGCTAGTGTTTTTGACATATATATATATATATATATATAATTTCCAAAGTGTATTTTATATTAGATTAAATAACAAAATAACAGTACTTCATAAAATAATAATGCACTGTATTCATTGTGATGAAATATTAAGCCTTGTCGATTGATTCATTTTCAATTAAATTTACTTAAAATTTATCCAGATTGTGTTGTATTTATTGCAATAAATTAAATCATTATCAATTGAAATATATTTATTTGGCATTGTGTTTATACTTATTTGGTAAAATAGCAAGCTAGGAACATTTAAAAGAATTGTCAGTCTGTATAATGCTTCAGTAATGGTAACCTGACAAAATGATATTCAGTTTAAGCATTTAAATAGTTTTTTTCTCTACTGTTAAAAGTTTTCCTGTGAAGTAGTCCTTGCCTCTCAAAAGCAAACACAAATATATCAACCTGCCTTTACACTTCAGATTTTAACTTGCTCCTGTCACACCAATATAATTTCCTCTTGATTCTATTCTTTCCTCCCATCTGATACTTTCTGCCACATTGAGGCCAGAGAAGCAAAAAATGTCATTTATTTCCTTTTCATTATGATGTATAGTCCTCCTCCATCTCCATCCCTTAACAGGCTACTTACCAGGCTCTGCTTGGTTGAACCCTTCACACTGAAACATTCAGTTCACTCACTTCATCCAGATATATTGTGTCACATTTGGAACCCAGTTTTGCCTGACTTTTTGTCGAATATCTGAAAGATACTCTGTTCTAATTCTACTTCAGCCCTCTCTGGTTTTTTCTTCCACTACATTCATGGCTATGTGGATGCTATTTCCTTCTCTTTCTTTTGAGATGGAGGATTTAACCAACTTCACTTCCAATTTTCATTTATTCTTCTCATCTTTATATGGTCAATCGTTGAAACTTTCCTGCCTGGACTTTCCGTGAACAGCAAGTTTTTCACATACACGTACTAGAAATCTGTTGACTTGATTATAAATAGTACTGTACTATGATCTTTCCTCACAGACTGTGAGCTAAGGAATAGGGAATAGAACATGACAGATGTTAGATCCATTTTTAACAACACCCAGTGAATATAGTGCAATTCTATTTTCAACAGTTTCTTCTTCAGTTGTCTGCCCGAAGGCAGGTCCTTGATAATTATTTGCCTAAGCATGACAAAGTGCTATGATTTTTTTTTACCATGGGTAGGGTGAAGAGGCAGGCCCCAAGTCTACCTAGCTGTAAAGGGATTGAACTCCATGCTATTGGCATTAACCTGATCCACATGCTAGCCATCCAGCCAACTGAGCTAACCAACCAAACACCCTTTCAACAGCTATGGGCACCTTTTTGTACTATTCCCTTCTATTCCCGTGTCACAGGACTACAAGAGCATTTATATATCCCTTGGTTATGTGCCAAATAAGGCAATAGCACAGCTATCTGAACTTTAAATGTTTGGAAAAAATCTGCTATTTTTCACCTTGCTACATTTAAAATTTCTAGTTCTTTATCCCAGCTTTGGTCATATCCACTTTGTGACTGTTTTATCCAACAAGAATTTCTGAAATTTCTTCTTTTCCTGAGGTTGACAGGGACTTTTATTATAATTTGTTCCACTTCCTATGTCTCCACTTTTAATCCCCTCTTCCAGTGAGTGTCCTCTTGTTCTTGGCTTCTGTTCTCTTAGCTTCTACATTCACCAGATCACCTGCCATTTCTACCACCTACAAAAATCCACTACTAAGGACATCACCTTCTTTATTTCTGTCTCTGCTTTCAAGGGCAACCATTTCCTCTGTGACATCTTTGTTCATTTTTCCGTAACACTGACTCCCAACTGCTCTTCACTGGTGCTGTACAACTGTAACAGATACAAAATTTACTGATTCACATTTTTCTATACCATTGCCCATGGCAGCAAATGTTCTTTTCGTGTGATACAGCAATTCCTTTGTAATCCTTCCAATGCAGTCTAATGCTCACAGTGCAGTCGTCTTTACAATGTGGAAACCACTTTACTGAGCTCTATGTTTTGTCTACAAGTATGATCCTAACCTCCCTATGGATTGCCAAAAAAAACCCACTCGATTCTCACTCTGAGCTTTCCTTCTTTGGCTTCTTCCACTATCCCAACCAAATGCAATACAAACTCCAACAGTGATATCTTAACTTTCTTCCAGCGTTCTACAACTCTCAGCTCTAAATCATGATTGTAGCAACTCCATTTGCCACCATGGAGGGTTTTTGTAATTTTCCCTGGCTCAGCTATTTTCATGTCCCTTTGACTTTTTAATGTCTTTTCATTGCCTCACTGAGATGATCTTTGTATATTATCCGCCAATTTTTCAAATGAACTATTTTGCAGGCAGGTAAATTCATCAACGACCTTTCTGTGATAGGAGTCATTAACCTTAACTTCAGCTATTGTTCTTTTTTCCCATCTGATTCGATTGTATTAAGAGACTGACTAATTTTCTAGTTCTAAAAACTAGGGTCTACGCTCAAAAAGCTAATGTGGTTTTTTTTCTCCTTTCAGATGCTGATAGACTTGCTCTATATTTCCAGCATTTTCTTTTTTGAATTAAAATTGTTATACTATGCAACAATTGCTTTCTAAATGTAATGATACATTGAAGAATTTGTGATTTTTCTTGGAAACCATTATAAATATATAGTTGTGTCCACTTCTCTTCTATACCGGATCAGTATTAATGGAGGACTTTATGAGATCTCCAGTGAGTCTAAATGCAATATTTAATTGAAGATTCCAAACAAGTTAATCACAACAATGGAGATTAGCTATGTTAATATTTAAGACCTTTGTTGTTTTCATTTAAAGTATAGCATTGGCAACGCAGGCTGGTGTTATGAGCCACAATGTTTTCTTAACCATAAGTTCCCAGTCAGACAATAATTAAGATATAAAAATATCTTGCCAACCTTTAATCTTAATGTTTCTTAAAAAGTTATTTTTCTGTGTGCTTATCAGGATGAGGATGTCATTGTTGAAATAAATATTTTTTCCAATTTAGGTACTCAACATCCATTTGAGGCATTCCAAGCATAGGTGCATTAATATTATAAACTACTCTTTCAACTCTGTTCAAACAATATTTCTTGATCCAAACCTCAGAAAAGCATCTCCTAACACATAAATGTAAGTTGCTATGGTACCATACCAGATATCCTTGGGACTTCTCTAACCAGGATAGTTAGCATATCCAATTTCAACCCGTTTTCTGCCTTGGACATAGGAATTGGCAGGGGAAAGAAAAGACTAAGGTTTAATTTGTTTTTCTTCTATCATCCTGTAGTTGCATGATATGAAGACAATGGGTTTGTCCTAGCTGTCAGTCTACAGAGACGCAGAAATGATTGAAGAAAACTCCATTGGTGGAGAGCTTTGAGAACCATGGCCTGAATTTTCCCGTCGGCGATTTGGGCATGGGGCCCACTCGCCGACGGGAAAATGACGTGGGATGACATCGGGAGGAACCAAATAATGGCCAATTAACGCCATTGACAGGATAATTAAGGTAGTTAAAGGCCCTACCCGTCCAACCTTAAGGCTGGCGGGCAGGCCAGGAGCCCCTGCGGGCAATAGAAAAAACATAAAACCTCATCCACTGGCGGGATGAGGTTTCATGTCCACTTTAAAAATGTTTAATTAATTTTGTCATTGTCACATGAGGGGGACATGTTAATTTTTTTATTTTTCTATTTTTTAAGTTTGTAAAATTTTCACTAATCTCCCTGAGACGGCACTTAGTCTCAGGGAGCAGTGTGCTCTTTCACGCGCGTGAGCGAAAGAGCGCACTTTGACAGATGGCGAATCCCTCCCACCCCTCCCCCCCTCCCCGCACAGGAAGCGCTTAGTGGTTCCCGTTGGGCAGGCCGCTGGGTGGGCCTTAATTGGCCCGCCCACTTAAAATGGCGGCAGGGCCTGCTTTAGCGGTGGAGTTCAACTGCCTGCCTGCCGCCGAGCAGGTGGGGACCGCCCGCCAACCTAGGGCAAAATTCTGCCCCATAAGTTCAAAGTTTCCTGTTCCTCCCAAGCATGCTACACTTACCAATGTCATGTCTCAAATTAAGCATATATTACATCTCAAATGTTAGATTCTTAAAGAAATTTACACCTCCATAACATTGCCTGACTCTGCCCCTGCCTCAGCTCATCTGCTGATGAAACCCACATCCCATGCCCTTGTAACCGCTAGACTTGACTATTCTAACTTACCCTTGGCCAGTTTCCCAGGTTCGACCCTCAGAAAACTTAATGTAATCCAAAAATCTACCACCTGCATCCTAATTTGCACCATGTCCCATCACCCTTGTGCGTGCTGATCTACATTGCAATGACTCATTTTTTAAAGTTCTCATCCTTTCTTACAAAACCCTCCATGGTCTAACCCCTCCCTGTACCTGTAATTGTATACAGACCCACAACCCTCTAAGATATGTGTTCCTCTAATTCTGTCTCTTAAGTATCTCTGATTTTAATCACTCCAACACTATTGCAGTGCCTTCAGCTGCCAAGGTCTTGAGCTCTGAAATTCCTTCCTTTAGGCTCTCTGCCTCTCCAAATCCATTCCCTCCTTTACGATGGCCATTAAAATTTACCCCTTTAACCAAGCCTTATCTTTCATGGCTTGATGTCAAATTTTGTTTTGTGACACTCCTATGAAGTACCTTGGGACATTTTATTCCATTAAAGGCCCTATATAAATACAAATTGTTGTTGTATTTATATAGGGCCTTTAATCTATTTAATTTGCATTTGAATAAATGGAGATGAACTACCTCTAATGCATCCTTAGAGAGTATGCTCCATAGATTGATCTCACTGTAAATATTGGCCCCGGTATTTGTGGGGAAGGAAGCAGGTTTGGCTTGTGGGCCAGGTTATGGGGAAGCATCTCTGCTCCTTCTGATTCACAAGCAGCATCATAAGGGCACTTACCCGATGGACCCTGCTTCTTGCCTCCCTTTAGCTGCTGGGTTTTCTGAGCCCTGGGAAAACTGGAGCATTGTTAATAAAAGTAAAACTCTGGACAGAATTTTTTGCCCATTGTGTGGGCGCTGCCCAACATGCTTGAGCATAAATGATGACTCAGGTGAGCGCCCTGATGCGTGGGCATAATTTTTCGAACAGTGTGGGGGTGCACATCTGATATGCTCAAGCTTAAAATAGTAGGAGATGATGTCGGGTGAGCGCCCTGACGTCATCACACACTCTCGTGATATTTCACTCAGGTGCACGGGGGTGCCGGAGCCGTGCCCGCCATTAATTAAAAGGCCAGTAAAGGCCATTAAAACGTCAACTGAAGCCGATTTTTTGGTGCCTGTGCGATTTCGCACTCATCACACGAGCAAAACAGGCAGGCGGCCAGCCAACAATTTCAAAAACCTCATCCACAGGCAGGATAAAAAAGATTAGCAGCATTGTCAATGTGAGTAGTGAGGAGTTTGGTAGATAGTTTGCTTCTGGTAACTTATTGGTATATGGCAGCTTCATCTCCGTTCGGGGCTTCATTATTAGCATTTCCAGGCTTGATTTCAGGACTCCTTGGTGTCTCCAAGAACCCCAGAGAATTCAGACCATGTGGACCTTTCCAGGTATCAGACAGCCTTCCCTTACTCTGGTAATGGGGACTGTGGTCTCCGCTGGAGGCACGTCCTCTGAGGAGGAAGAGAGGGGCAAAAGGGAGAGGAGGCCAGGTGTCCCAATGCAGCTTCCAGGGGAGGGACCTGTGGGAGGAGAGGCGCAGGCACAAGGGGCGCAGGCCAGCTGGCAGTCCAAGGCAGAAGGGGCTGCAGAAGATGCCGTTATCCTGATGCCAGGGTTTACAGGCAGCGATGTAGCTACCTCATGTCCGAGGTGCAATGCCGAAGGAGCCACTGCCTCTCAGGGGACTGTGACCTCCATCTGTCAGATGATTGGGCCTGAAATCACCTCCAACTATCTGGGTGGACACCCCATGCCAGTGGCTCTGAAGGTCACAATGACCCTTAACTTCTATGCCTCTGGCTCTTTCCAGGGGTCAGTGGGGGGGATCTGCTCCAATCAGCAGTCCATAGTTGCGTCAAGCTGGTGACAGAAGCTCTGTTTGGACGAGGCCAGCCAGGCTGAGCGAGCCAGAGGCTTTGCAGCGATTGCTGGGTTCCCCCACGTCCAGGGTGCCATCGACTGCACACGTGGCCATTAGGCACAAGTGGGTCAGCCGGGTGCCGTCATCAACAGGAAGGGATTCCATTCCATGAATGTGAAGACAGGATGCAGATTCTACAATTCTGTGCAAGGTACCCTGGCAGCTCCCATGATGCATACATCCTGAGACACTCCCAGGTGCCGAGGCTCTTCAGTGCTCCAACCCAGCTGGATGAATGGCTGCTGGGTGACAAGGGCTATCCCTTGAAAGGGTGGCTTATTACGCTTCTCCGTCACCCAAGAACAGAGGCAGAGCAGCAATATAACAGGAGTCATGCCTCCAAGGACGGTGATAGAGAGGACCATAGGTCTTCTGACGACTCGCTTCCAAAGACTGGACCATTCAGGGGGAGCATGACAAAACCCCCCAGAGCGGGTGTCACTGATAGTGGTTGCATGCTGTGTTCTCCACACTCTGGCACTGGCAAGGGGGGGACCCACTGCACAGACCACAGATAATGAATCCAGTAGTGAGTCAGAAGAAGAGCACGGTGAGGAGAACACTGAGAGCATGGAGGCAGACCTCTGTAACCTCCAGGGAGGCAGGGACACCTTGATCCAATGCTCCTTCAGCTAGGCTGCCAAATAAGTGCTACCACCTCATGCCAGGCCTGCCACCTCCATCCTGGGTGTCTAAAATGGCCCTTTCCTTTGACTCCAAAGTCCACTCTGCCTGTGCAGTAAGGTTTCAAGTAACCCATGTCCAGCATTACATACTGGCATACCCTGCATCACCTTAAATAAAAAAAGTGACGCAAACTCAGGCCATTATGACAAAGAAAATTTATCTCATGTTGACAGTCAAAAAAAATTAACAGGATCTTCTCTGGTCTTCAACCCCAGATGAGTTCAAATAAACAAAACATTGCACAACAGAAGATCATCCATGACCAGTCCCTCTTGTGCTCATGGTGCCTTAAACTTACATTTGCATGTGCTACATCTAGGTGCTCCCCCTCGCTGGCACTGGCATTGGAGGCAACCTGCTGACTCTGTTGTCCTGTTGGCCTTGATGACCTTGGCAGTTGTCCTCTGGCCAGTGGAGTTTGTGCTGGCCCTACCTAGAAGGGAGCGACCAGTGCCACAGCTGGCATCTCCCTGGTCGCTGCAGCCTCATCAGATGCCATGGTCACTGGCAGAGGGGCGGAGGAGCTGCTGCCATCACCCAGAGTGCCTTGTGAGAAGCCCGCAGAGATGACAAGCAGCTCGTGCGCTAATGTGAGCTTGCTCTGGACCTCCTTGCTCACCACTGATGGACGGGCACCTAGCTGGGATACTGGGTGCTTCATCCATTTCCCACACAGACACTGACCAACTGAGGTCAGTGCCTGTGTGAGGGCTTGCAGGTCCGAGCAACCCCAGGGACCCTGATACTTCTCTTGGAGCTGCCTCTCCATGAGAATCACCCCTCTCTCAAAGGAGGAGGCACTGCGCTCGGCTATGTGGGTCAATGCAATGCTGACGCTCCGCATGGATTCCTCCATCACGGAGACCGTGGCACGCATACCCTCTTGAATCTCCGCCAGATCCTCCCACACATCTTGCTGGACATCCAGCATCTGCCGTCTAATGGATGACTCCAGAGGCTCTTCATCTGCCTTCAACTTAGCATCATCCTGGTCTCCAGCAGTCCTCTGACCGGGGCGCCCTGGGCACTCTTTGCCTCTGCCTGCTCATCAAGTGAGTGTGAAGTGCCCTCACCGCTGTGCTCCGACATTATAGCCACCAATCTAACGCCCACCAAGGTGCTGGTATCTGCGCTGGTGCCTGGTTCAGAGAGCGGGTGTGACACAGGTGTAGCTGAAGCCCAGCAGCCCTCTGACATCAGGGGTGAGTCCTCGGGGCCCTGTGATTGGCTGTGTGGTGGCAAGCCTAAGGGAGAATGACAGGTCATTAGTTTAAATCACGCCTGGTGACTGCAGCTGCATTGGAATCCATCATTTTAATCTCCTGCTGACAACACCGAAGATGTCTTCCTTGCCGGTAGCCTTCCAGGGCCTGACTGTACTGGTTTTAAACACCCGCCCGCCCGTTCCCGACCATTGAGGAGCAGCTGTTCACGCTCGGCGGGCTTTAATTGGCCCGGTAGGGCGAAATCGCGATCAGGGGCCGATTGCAGGCGGAGGGCCATTTCCCACCTGCTCTCGGACCCACCAACCGCGCCTACCCGCCGAACTCAAAATTCTGGCCTCGGGTTAAATTTGAAGCATGCAGCCTCATTAAAATTTTGAAATGATGGACTCACCACTGGAGAGAAGGGTAGTTCTGCCCCACGCAGCGATCCAAAACTGACTCCAATCTTCCTGTTTTGGGAGATTAAATTCCTCCTCTTTCTTCTGCAGATTCATTTTGAATTTACCCTCACTTCACATGTGCCTTCTGGTTCCATTGTTCTGGACTGGATGAAATAGCTTGTCATAGTCTACATTATCTACATTGCACAAAGTTGGAACTGGGCTGAGATGTTCCAGACTTATTTTTCTACTCCTTTAGACTTAAAGACGTGGAGCACTAAATGTTGTTTCTACTCTTCCCCAACAATGTACCTTAATCATAGCCTCAGCACAACTTGCTGCTGCACAATAAATTCCTCCTTTTCCTATTCTAATTATGTTTATGGCCTCTTGGATGAGTTGTTAATATAATGCTTACTTTTTTGCAGATTTCTGCTGTCCTTTTACAGTTAGGGAAATGGGTTTAGTTGGCAGAGTAGATTTTTATCTCACCAGTCTGGACTAGATTTAAATACATGCCCCATCGATAAAAGCCCAATGTTCTACTCCAGTGTTCTGTGGACTCACCACAAGGATTTGACAAATGTGGACCAAGTGCAAAGTTCATTTGTGCTTTAATTTATGTAGAATATGACTCCTATATGAATAAACAGATACGTTTTACCATGAAAACAGATGAGCTGAGTTTCCATTTCATATAATTAGGCATCAGTAATCTGCCCAAAATTGTTCTTATACTTGCATTAATCAGCTAATTACCTGGATATTCCCAAAAGGAGACAGTTATTACTCTATACTAGATTAATAAATGAAAATGGACTCTTTTTCACTGAAACTGTTCCCAGGCCCTTATGCAAATGTGTATGCTGCGCCATATTCAATACAAACATTGTTGTTCAATTTTCTCAATCCATTAGATTCATTCACCAACCTGCAGAAGCTGCTTTCCGTAATCAATAGAGTTCAGCTGCATTTAAAAATCTGAAACCACCATCAACGTGAGAACAATCAGCAAACTCAGATTTGATATGAAACATAATGGGCTGGATTTTACGCTAAGGGTGGGCTCCCTACACGCTAGCGTAAATTTCAGGGGTGAGCCTGCATTTGCTTTAATTTTTTGGGTGATGGCCCTTTAATTAGTATGAGGTGAGACTTCCTCTGCCTCCAGAAGGAAGCCCACCTCATAGAGCTGCTGGCCAATCAGAGGCCAGCAGCTCTGCACACCTGCAATGCCAACCAGGAGTGATACCCACTGCTAGCCCTGCAGATAGGGCAGAAGGTGATGTTCAGCGATGAACCCAGACATTGAGCTAAGTCGGAGATCTCTCTGGGGCCAGGCTGAAAGACCCCAGTGAGGAATGTGGGGCAGCATGTTGGACAGGGCAGAGGGAGAGGGTGCACTATGAGAGGCAAAACTCTGGGGAGGGTCCTCCGATTGACACAGGGGGGCCCAGGAAGGAGGCATCCACCCCCTTTCACTGAGCAGCAGCTTAAACCTGCTGGGCTACACATTGGGCAAAGGCCTCTCCTGCCCCCTGTTATAGGAACAGCGACAGGATGAAACTCTTAATTGGGCATTAAAAGCCCACTTAAGGGCCTCAATTGGGCCATGGGTAGGCAACCCACCCAATTCCTTCCTGAGCCTGTAAAATCATGGTCGGGTTGGGGCTATGCGGACTAGCGGTGGGTATGTGGCTGATGGGACAGTGCCCTAATTTACATGTCCCCCCGCCTGTTTTGCCGCCTGCGGGTGGCTCATGAAATTCAGCCCAATGTGTTCTTCAGGGTCAATTTTGATGCTGTACGGACCATATTAAACAAAGCTTATTAAGATGAATAGCATTCAAAAAATGAACGAAAGGCTTAAAAAAAACTACAGGTGACATAAATCTGAAACAAAAATAAATACTAGAGCAAAATAAAAACAAAATGCTGGAAAAACTCAGCAGGTCTGACAGCATCTGTGGAGAGAGAAACAGAGTTAACGTTTCAAGGTTAACTCTGTTTCTCTCCCCACAGATACTGTCAGACCTGCTGAGTTTTTCCAGCATTTTCTGTTTTCATTTTAGATTTCCAGCATTCACAGTATTTTGCTTTTATCTTAAATACTACGGCAGTCAGCAGATGCTTTCTGGCCTGCTGTTTTCACATTTTCCACTCGAAAGGTATCTGCTTTCATACTTATTTTTAATTAATCAAACTAACGGGACTGCACCACGAATAGTTACTTATCAGCTGGAAAGGATTTTTAGTTACAATTTCTATCAGATCACTTTCTCTTTCAGTTCTGAATTTAGTTTGAGAATAATTCGTACTCATCATGAGACACACCGAGTACTTAGAAGAATAATGATTATTGCTTAGTTTGTTATCACTCAATCAAGTCTGACATTTGAAAGCTACAATTTCACACATGAACCAGCAGCTGCACTCTCGTAAATATGAGATTGAAAACAATATGCTTCAATTTCTTAATGCTTACATTTAATCTTTTATGTGGATTCTATTAAAATTATCCGTTTTTGTCAGTTAGGGTTTTCTATGGAAAGAGACAGCCCATGAAACCATAGTAACCAGACTTTAAGAAGACACTGTCCTCAAGATTTTTTTTAAGGAGGAAGAGCCAGATGATGTGTATTACCATTCAAGCTTTTCACCAATACTTGCACTCAATGCAACACGTTAGATTCTATGGCTCTTCTGTGCGTCATATGAACTGACATCTGATCTTTGCTTAAAGAGATTGCATGAGACGAAGAGTTTTTTTAACTTTGGGATATGCACCAGAAATACTGGGCTGGTTTTTTATGGGGTATCGCATTCCATCCCCCACCCTCCTGCCCCAACTGAAAAGTCGGTCGTCAGCCCGCCCGCCACCCGAAACCTGGTTGCCCCACAGTGATCTGTTCCTATTCAAATGAAGTTACTTTGTTTCATAGTTTACCATTGTGAGATTTGAACTCTTGATCTTGGGGTTGCAAGCCCAGTATCATAACCACTTGGCTATTTAGGCCAAGCTAAAAATAGCATCTGACACTGAAGCACCTGCCTGGAATTTTTGCACTCATGACTCCAGAGCAGGGCTTGAACACACAACCTTCTGACACAGGAGTGAGTGTGCTATCCGCACGTGATGTTGCGCTGGGAGCTGCCTGAATTGTTTCAGAGCGAGATCTCCAACCCCACCTGGGAGGAATTCCCCACCTAGAAAGCTACCGGTCAATCTGATTGGCTAGCCATTCTGTAGCCTCAGCAGCGCCAGGATTGAGTAGTGGCCACTGCTGGGTCTACAGGCAGCCCCCAAGAAGAAGAAATTATGGAATCCAGATTTAAAGGGAAATCTGGGACTTTAGATGGGCCTGGCTGGCAGACTGCAGTGAGGGAGGGTGGAGGGCCGGGTTTGACAAGTCTGGGGGTGAGGGTAGGGTTAAAGGGGGGGTACGATCCAGAGGGATGCCTCTTATGGGCACAGGGACCCCACAAGGAAGGTGCCCGCCTTCCTGCCTGACAGTAGCCCGCGCAGTGAAACCTGTTGGGTCACTACCTTGCCTCTGTCTTCCCCACCTCACATAAAATAGTAGCAGAGGTGGAATGAGGCCCTTAAGTGTCAATAATTGGTCATTTAAGGACTTTAATAGGCTTAAGGGCGGGCAGGCTGTCTGACTCCTTCCCTACCCACCATAATCTGGGAGACAGGTCGGGGATGGGCAGGAAGATGTTGTAAAGGCCATCTACTTTATTTTACGAGTCCCCTCCCAACTCTCAAATATGTTAGTAGGGAGACTATAAATTCCAGCCCACTATTGCCTCCCTACTGATGAAATCCACTGTACCGACAAACCATCTAGCTGAGACATAAAATTACTAATTCAGTTTATTCTAAGAAGTCAAGTGGTACAAGTAGAAATTAATCGACAGATGAAAATAGTAGAGCTATTCTTAATTTCTCAGAACTAACCTCAATAAGTTATTTTAATGATGCAATACACATCATTACACAGTCATATCTTATCGCAGTAACTTGTAAATGTGATAGAGCTGCTTAATTAAGCTGAGAGAAGTTTGTCATATTTGTCCCCAGATTCAGACAGGCCATGGCGTATGCTCCTTCTGTGACTGCAGCCATCTTTATTCACTAGGCTTTATGGGCTCTAACAACTCATACAGTGAAGGAGGAGGGCCAACCATATAAACGCCACCAGGCACACATACCCAAGTGAATGTCAACTCAAAATTGAGAACCAGAGCTTTGATCTCCACTTTACTGGACTTTCTTAAGTGGAGTTCAAGCCCTTCACTTTCTGATGTTAAGCTGAAGGTTCACTCCATCCTCTGGTAAAGAACTGTTAATTATAAGATATTTCAAAGAAATAAAGGTGACTTCATAGATACCCAACTCAAGAAATTCAGCACGTTTAGGACAAAGCAAAACTGCAAAAGTCTTTATAGTTGGATCCCCTGGTGGGAAAACCATTACAGATAACAGCTTGGGCAATGATGTGAGGTATGTTTAAACTTATAAAGGCTTGGAGCAATTACAAATGCAACAATATGTTGTCAGCCAGATGATTTATCTCAACTATTTTTTGATCTTCTAAAACACTATAGACAACATAATGGCATATCATCTGATGTAATGCTCTTGAAAACTCAAGTGAAATTTTATGGAGACATGAGATAGGCCAGTATCTAAAAGCAATTACAAAATTATGTTTTCTATCTGTCTTATCCAGGCACATTGCTGGAAGTTTACCTAAATCTTAAGGAAAGAATAAGTACTCTTGATGGAATGGGAATTGGGCTCACAAATAGCAGACTGAAGGTACAAGAGCTGAAAAATCTAAGATAAGTAGTTCAGAAAAATCAAAAAAAGGTAACAGTGCACATAAACTAAGGGGCATGCAAGGAAATACTCAAAAACAGCTATGCTCTTCACTCACCATCCTGTGCAGCTTATTTTCAAGATCCTGGTTAACTTGTTGCAATGCTGTATGATTTTTTTGAGTCCTAAAACAGAGAAAATAGGATATTGAAATAATTATAATCAAAAGGCTTACTTTGTTCTGTCTGTCTTGAATTTTAGTCAGCGTGGATTTAATAATCTTCCCAAGGGACACGTACTGAGTGTGAGAGTGGATTCGCAATATCGCTATAGCTTTGGTGGGAAGCAGTTTCTCTATTAGCATCAGTGCTGCAGCTTTAACCCAACACCAGGACTGGCCCAGAGGTGGCTGAGTGAAACTTAATTCCTAGAGGAGACAGCCTTACTCCAGTTTATTTGGAGACTATTGGGTCATAGTTCATGATTTACATTCAGCGATTAGAGGGTGTGTGAAGCAGAAAATGCTTCCTACTGATATTTCACTTGTGGAGTGTGAATTCACCCTAAGAAGGAACACATCTGCATTGGAAGAATGTGGAATGTATAGAACATACATATAGCCGACTAAAATTTTACAAACCACCGGCTGCATAAATCATAAGCATATTTAGCCACATTGAACTATTTAAGCTACAGAGCAAATTATTTGCTTCAGTCAGTTTTTCTAACATGAATGTTGCACTATATATGATCTAAGCATTTAATTATTATTTCTATTTATTTTGTTTCCATTTACAGCCACACATTTTGTTCTGGTTACAAAATAATATGGATCACTATGTCATATGATATGGTCCTGTATAGCCTTTCAGGAATGTTTGCATGGTAAAGCTTGGAGCTTTGTGAAGCCATAGAATCTATAATTGATTCAATACCTTGTCATGCATATGTCATATACTTAGCCAATATAACTCATTTTCACCAGCAATATTTAAAAAAAAACTCATGGGTTCTACAGCGGATGCCACATGATGATTAATTTTCTAGAAAATTCAAGTCTGTTATGTATATCCTCAATGATTTCCACATCCTGACCCATTTAAAGTTGAGTGCTGAGTTATTGTTCCTGATAAACTGCAAATCATATTCCAGGGAAGGAAGCCATGACAGAATTATGTTTGCACACTTGTAAAATGTTGGGTCGGTAGCAGAGAGAACATTATTCTTTGACAGGAATCCAGCATGTTCTGTGAATAACCTTGATTCAGGAAAAATATGAATAACCAGTTGTGCCATAAACTCATTTGTCTTAATGGAAAGAAGTTCCACCAGTGGAAGAACAAATTAGCGATATATGCAAAGTATATGCATGAATAAAACTAAGGGATGGTTGGAATCAGTAATGAGGGATTGAGTTCAAAAGTCACTGTGACTGTAAAATTTCTATTTGCCAATAATTTAATAGCAAAAGTTGGCAAGAATACCAAATGGGGAATCATATTTTGTAGTCACTCGGCCATTTTTGCTAAAATTATCAGCAAGAGGAATTGAGTCCTCAATCTCAACTTTGTGACAGAATATTGCTATCATAAGACCGAAAAGCAAAACCAGCAAAATTTCTTTAATCCTAATGGTGATGTTGCACCTTAATACTCAATTACAATTGATCATTTTTTTAAAGGTAACGGCCTAGAAAGTTGTTCAAAATATTGGCAGTACATGACTGCACATTCTGCACTGGAAGTGTGCCATCCCACATGTTGGTAAAAGCAGGAAAAGAGCTGTTGAGGACCCTTACCTGAATTAAGCATTGGGTTCTTTTGCATATGCAAATAAGAGGCCGATTGCCTCTTTGAGGCCCTCCTTGCATTTGTTTTTGCCAGGCCTGCACCATTTAGGCAAAACATGTAGCAAACACCAAAAAATAAGTTTGTTTAAAAAAAAAGCACAGTCCTCTTGGCTCCATTGCAGTGCCAAAGGCTGTTACCAGCTCCCAGTTGACCCCTCCTGATCATTTCCTCTCCCTCCCAAACACTCCAAACCCCTCAACTCTGATTGCCATCCACCCTTCCTATCATTTCCCCAGTATTAGATGCCACTTGGCTCTATGCATTCTAGCACAGGAATTGTTCTCTCTACCCAGTTTGTGCCAGCATGAATCAATTTCTAGACCAATGTTTGCTATCGTAGTCCAAATGAAACACAATTAATGGCAATGGAAATTGCAAATTGGGGCCAAATTATATCAATTTAAGACTGTAATGATTATTGTCATTACCACAAAATAACATTGTCAAGTGACGCCCAGTTAGTTTCAAATATGTAACAATCCCTGCTTAAAAAAAATAAATTGAAATGGTAAGCAACAAATTGTTACAAAATTCGTTAAAATGAAATTGTAGTCATTGCTGTCTTGGGGAACTATAGCCATTTTGTTTTACTGTGATTGGTAAAATGGAAAACATCTGATTGGAATATTTCTCCTATATTAAAGAATAGAATTGAAAGCAGTTTGAAGTCCAATCAAATTATTAGTCTTGATTCTAAGACCAGTTTCTCGGAAAATAACCTGTGTAATTTTTCTGCCAGTTTTTTCAGCTCGTCCTGTGCATGCTGAAGTTCTGTCTCCAGATACAGGGAAGTTTCATCAGATTCTGACTCCTGCAGCTCGAGCTGGTGTTTCTGCAGCTGTTCGTTCTGTTTTTGTGAAGAACTGAAATAAAGTATATTGTTGTCATTGCTTTTTCAACTCTCACTCACAATCTATGTTTCAGAATTACCCATTTCTAACCACTTGGGAGCTAACTGCCCCCGTGTTGAAAAATCTAACCTTGAAACATGCCATCGCCACCATGCTCTTTTCTGTATCTTTATTGATAGTAAATTTCGGTTTCCACATCTTTAATAATAATGCAGTGTTTGGCTGTCTGCACATTTCTGATTGGTTGATTTGGTGGATGAGTTTGGCACATGTGGAGGCAAATGTGACTGCTAGTGCTTGGTGCCTGTGCAGAGGGGTGGTCGGTGCAGAAGATGAACAATGGAAGGTGTGGGAAGACAACAACAATGTTACCCTGGCTGGACGGATCGGGAAGGAGAGGGAGAGAGGACGGTTGGTGGCAGCAGCAGCATGGGTATGCGGGTGGGTGTTGTGGATGGAGGAACAAAACAGTGAAGGGAGCACAACAACAAAGCTCCCCGGCTGGAGGGATTGGAGATTTTGGCGGGTCAGGTGGGGTGCAGGCAGGTTGGAGCAGACATGATTGGGGAAGGAGGAGGCAGGAAAAGGCATGGTAAGGGGCAGGGGTGATGGCAAGGGAGAAGCAGCATGGGAGAGGGGAACAGTATGAGGGGGCAGGAGTGGCATGGGAAGTTACAGCATGGGAGGTAGGAAAGGAGGGGATAGCATCAGAGGGGTGGCATGGGTAGGATGGAATGGCATAGGAGGGAGGGGATGGTATAGTGGTGACATGGGAAGAATGGAATAGCTTAGGAGGGTGGATGAGATGCTAGAATTGGTTAAGTATTTGACCACAATTTGTTTTTTGGATCTCTGCTAATTATACAGTATTTTGAAGTTCAGGAGATAACAATATTACCATGAAATACCTTAGGATCCAGGAGAGTACTTAAGATTAAATCACTCCTACAATAACATATCTTTTGTACTGGAGCATTAATGTTAATCCAACATTTTAATGTTGTGTCTTCTCCTCAGTCTGATGTATATCCTCATAATTGGAAAGAGCTTGACAGAAATTATGGAGTGGAGAATTGGATTTGGTCCAATATTGGATTGTGATGTGCTATTATCTCTTGCCCAGTCCTGATGAGGCAGGCAGTACACAAACTTGTTGCTTCCTGCTCATCTATGTAGTCACAGCATGCAGTCCAGTGAGAAATGTGCTGATGACTGGCTGCATAGTCAACAGGGCATCCGCAGGATGCACAGCTAGCCTGCACCTCAAAGGCCTCCCTTCCCATATAAAGGGGAGCTGCACTCATTCTGCAGGAGATACTCAAACAATCTCAGGAAGGCTTTGGTAGAAGGTAAAGGACAACAAATTGGGGAAGCAGACCAGAGAGAGGGCTCCCAAGTTTTCAAATGCAGTGCTGGAAGCCCTGGAGGTAAAATGGAGGAGAGACACCATGTTTCTGGAGGAGGCCAGGAAACCCTTAAGAAACTTACTGCAAAGGGAACAAGAGCAGTTGGCAAGGGAGGTGAATTCCCGGACTGAGGCCCCTGAGGAGCTGGCTGAAGTGCTGGGAGAAGTTCAATAGCCTCACATGGGTAGTCAAAGTCAGAGAATGCACCTGTAAGGGACATTTCTTACCCACCACACCACCAACTTCTCACACTACTCAATGCACCACAATCCCATCAGCAATCAGGACTCATACCTAACATATAGATACTCAACCTCACTCTCACACACTTACCAATGCTATGAGCCTGCACTGCCACTTTTTGCAGCTTCCACGTACCTCCAGCTATTCAACACTTCACTGAAACACATTGTAATACACTCACTGATATTCTTTCCTTTCTCATTGCAGAACTAGGTCACAAATAATCACAGGAAACAGAAGAGAAATGATGGGAGACAGACACACCAGCACTTCCTGTTACCTTTGATTGAGATAGGACTCCCTAACATGGGGCTGGCTGTGACTGAGGCCATTGCATCTGGCAGCGCTGAGAACATTTAAGATGATGGCATGTTTCTTCCTAGTTTCTCTTCTTAAACTCCACCTCATCCTTCTCCTGATCTCTGGCATGAAGTTCAATCTGCAGTGGTGTGACCATGGACCTCTTGCTCACCAACCCCACCCCCCACCCCGCCCCCCCCACTACCACCCACCCTCCCCCCGCCAACCACCCTGCATCCCCTCAGCCCTAACCAGCTGATACCCAAGATTTTTCAGCTGGCCAGCCAATGCAGTCTCATGAAGAAGGGTGACAGCAACACCAGACCTCTGATAGAGAAACACTGTCCTTGATGTAATACTCGCAGCCACCAGCTCAGATACTGGCACTGCACGTACTTTAGAGTAGAGTTGCAAGTTTGGATCAGCACGTGGCGAGTCACCATGCACAAGTTAGCCAGGGGAAAGGATAGTTCATCCTTTGAACATGCCAGCTCACTGGAGGGCAAGGTTGTAAATGAGTTAACCCTAATTCAGTAATTTTCCCTGCAGCTTATAACCAGAATTGCTGAGGCACTGCCCCTGGGAAGTGGCAGTGGCTCCACTGTGTATGAACATGTTATCCTCTCTAAGAATGACAGCATTTGTACTCCCACCACTACCTCTCCACCAGTGCTCTTGTTGTTGTCAAGCCAGCCAGCCTTGACTGCTGATGCTTATGTTGAGATGGAGCAGTCCAAACCAGGTCCACAGGGCCCAGAACTGTTTGAGGTCGTCCTGCAAGGCTATCTGCAGTCTCCCCAGTCAGCAGCCTTACACTAGCCATGCTGTAGCACTGTCTGGGAATACTAGGACAGACAAAGGCACCCATAAGACACTCACCAAGGAAATGCACAAGGATAAATAGCTCATATTTCTGAGAACTATTGGAAGTGTTGTTGGATAAGGCTTTTGTTGATGGCCTTTGTTTTGCATTATGGGTCAAGAGGACCAAATATAATTGGATTGAAAGTAGGGAGTTGTAAAGCAACAGTGATATGTGAATGAGATCCCAGGGGAACTGGAGTCTGAATATCTGCTCACAGACAGCCCATTCAGCCCCTCCCTCCTGAGGTGGCCTTTGAAGGCCTGGTGACAAGGCCTGTGCCCACATGAAAGTAAGGTTGTTGAGCAGCAGCAGCCCACCACAAACTTGGAGACACACTCTGCTGGGTACCCTATCCTGAGCTCTGCAGGCAGCTGAATCCTTGTTTTAGGGTGCCAGTGGTTCACTCCAAGATGCTCCAGGTAACTGCATGGCTCTCCTTGTAGCTGTGCTGTCCAGACATTGTCAGGTGGTGAAGAGGAGTTATGAGCCAGGTATAGACCAGCTATCCCTTGTCACTCAGCAGCCAGTCTCTGGTTCTTCATGTTGGGCCAAAGATGGTATGTTGACTGACACAGGATGAATGCACCAAGGCTGCTGCTAGGATAGTGGGCATTCACTGACAATCTTCTGGGCAAGATTGCACACAAAGTGCATGTTAATAGAGCCTTTGCAGTTGCTGTGCATCTCTCTCTTAGTATTTGGGGCCCCCCTGCACCACCGGGGAGTCAACAAGCCTGGCAAAGCTACGTGCTTGCTCCATCTGCTTCTCTCTGGTCTAAAAGAAGATTATGAAGATCCCTCTCCTCATGCACAGATCCTCTGTCACTTCTCTAATTCAGTGATGCACAGCAAACTGTGAAATGTTTGTATGAAATGGTGTGGTATAAAATGTTCCCGCCTAGAAGGATCCGTTGTTTCATTCTGCACAAATGCTGCCAGACCTGCTGAGTATTTCTAGCACTTTCTGTTTTTATTTCTGATATCCAGCAGCTGCATAATTTTGCTTTTTTTCATGCTTCCTCTAATTCTCTCCTTCAAAAGAAGATCAAAAGCATTTCACCTGAAGGTTGCATGGTTAGCCTTTTAAACAGTACTAGTTGGGGGTGCATCTGTCCCTTGTGAAGGGAGTAATTGGGACTGGCAGACAACTGTCAATCAGATATAACTAACTGACCGAACATGTGCTAATTACTGTGAGCAGGAAGCT
The DNA here is from genome assembly GCF_017639515.1 of Carcharodon carcharias. Taxonomy (NCBI): domain Eukaryota; kingdom Metazoa; phylum Chordata; class Chondrichthyes; order Lamniformes; family Lamnidae; genus Carcharodon; species Carcharodon carcharias. The sequence continues at coordinate 76,227,168 of NC_054486.1, forward strand.
TAGTCATCGGCTGTAACTAGAATGTGGCTTAAAACACCGTCTCCTGTTGACTCAAGATGGCAGCTTTCGCATGTGCACTGGCCAATGCATACGTGGAAATATAGTGATGTCACTTCGCTGCTTCTAGCCAGGCCTGCCCGCACAGGGCTGCATGAGTCATGGTGACATCAGAAGGATCGCGTATGCATGATTTTGAAAATCCGGCAGTTCTCAGAGAGTGTGTGAGCAGGCATGGGGTGTCCATGGGGAGTTTTGGGCAGTTTTAACGGGGGGGGGGTCCCCATCCAGTTCTCACCACCCCCAACCCCCTTCTCCTCACCCCATTCCTCCCTCTCCTCCTCACCCCCATCCCCCCTCTCCAAGAGACACAGTGTAAAGGGAAAGAATTAAAAGTTCTACAGACAAAGACTACAAAGCTGGTCATGAGTTTGCCTCTGTTATTGGCATTTTTTCTGTGAGCTTCACTTGCAACTCATTGAAATGAAGCAATATTTCCACAATATTTTTGTTCATCTCAGTGCTTTAAGTGCTTCCGCTCTTTAAAATCCGAATGCCTTCTCAAAGCCAATTACGGGTGGGCAATATTGCTTGTCTTGCCAGCAATGCCTTCATCCCATGAGAGAATGGGGCAAACTAGGGTGGACAAGATGCCAATGTACCGATGATGCAAATTCACGCAGCTGGTGCTTTGCATTCAACAGAATGTTTTCAACAAGTGGAAGCAAGAGAAAGTAAATGTTGTTGAGCTGCTTTGTGAACATTGGAACTTTGAAAGAAAATGGTATGGAAACAGAAATGATCCTTGCAGCTCGCTGGTGATCTGAATCTTTAAATCTGAAAATGTGAAGGTGTTAATGTTACGGCTTGAGCCTGACAAGTCAACAAGGAAGACATTTTGATTAACTGCTCACTGCAAGAGCAGTTGGCCAGCTTTGATGACTGGAGCAATGCCATCTTGGGTTCTGGCCACTGCGTACATCATCCCTCTCAATGACGTCACTGAGTAAAACAGTCGAACTGCACATGCACAGCGTTGGCAGCAAGCCAAAAAGATGCACCAAAGTACACAATATTTGCTGATGAACAGAATGATCACAGAAAAAAGTGCAAAATTGAGAATTTGGTGCCAGGGGAAGGTCCTGCTTTTTAACTTTCAATACTTGTGACTTGTGTAAGTTTGAGGCAATAAGTATCTGAAACATTTTTCCGATACTTTAGTGCTTAGTCCAAGTTAGCTTTTTTAAATTCTTTCATGGGATGTGGGCATCACTGGCAATAAGCCAGCATTTATTGCCCATACCTAATTGCCATTGAGAAGGTGGTGATGAGCCACCTTCTTGAACCACTGCAGTCCATGTGATGCCAGTTCCAGGATTTTGACTCAGCAACAATGAAGGAATGGTGATATATTCCCATCCAAGTCAGGATGGCGTGTGACTTGGAGGTGAACTTGAAGGTGGTAATACTCCCATGCATCTACTGCCTTTGTCCTTCAAGGTGGCAGAATGTTTGGGTTTGGAAGGTGCTGTCAAAGGAGCCTTGGCGAATTACTACAGTGCATCTTGTAGATGGTAGACACTGCTGCCATTATGTATCAATGGTGGAGGGAGTGAATTTTCAAGCTGATGGATGAGCTGTTAATCAAGCTGGCTGCTTTGTCCTGGATGGTGTTGAGCTTTTTCAGAGTTATTGGAGCAGTACTCATCCAGACAAGTATTCCATCACACCCCCGACTTGTACCTTGTAAATGGGGAACAGGCTTTAGGGTGTCAGGAGGTGAGTTATTCGCTGCAGAATTCATAGCCTCTGACCTGCTTTTGTAGCCATAGTATTTATATGGCTGGTCCAATTCAGTTTCTGGTCAGTGGTAACCCCCAGGATGTTGCTAGTGGGGAATTCAGCAACGGTAATGCCATTGAATATCAAAGGGAAATGGGTAGATTCTCTCTTGTTGGAGATGGTCACTGCCTTATACTTGTGTGGCGTGAATGTTACTTGCTATTTATCAGCCCAAGCCTAAATGTTGTCCAGGTTTTGCTGCATATGGGCACGGACTGCTTCAGGTCGCGAATGCAGCTGAACATTGTGCAAGCATCAGCGAACCTTTCCACTTATGTTGGAGGGAAGGACATTAATGAAGCAGCTGAAGATGGTTGGGCCTAGAACACTACCCCGAGGAACTCCTGCTGTGATGTGCCAGGATTGAGATAATTGACCTTCAACAACCACAACCATCTTCCTTTGTGTTATGCATGACTCTAACCACAGGAGTGTTTCTACCCCGATTCCCATTGACTTCAGTTTTGCAAGGGCTCCTTGATGCCACACTCTGTCAAATGCTACCTTGATGTCAAGGGCAGTCACTCTCACCTCCCCTCTTGAGTTCAGCTCTTTTGACCATGTTTGGACCAAGGCTGTAAAAAGGACCAGGACCTATTGGAACCCAAACTGAGCATCAATGAGCAGGTTATTTCTGACTGTGTAGGAAAAGAAAAGTAACTTACAAAAAAAACAAAAATTATATATAAGTATTAGACTAAGATATGGCAGAGCATTCTATGTCTGGACTTGCAGCAAGTGGAAGTTTGATGAGAGTGAGACTATCCAGAGTCAAAACATCTGCAATGGATATCTCTACTTTGAATCTGTCAAGCTTAGAGTCATTGAGCTGGAATGTGAATTAGAGACAGTTGATACTTGAGGGAGGGGGAGAAGTATCTGGACAATTTGGTCCAGAGTTTGGTCATACTTTGTAGAGATGTGCAGGTTCAGAATGGAGTTGGTGTGATCAATACGGTACAGAGAAAGAGGAACCCAGAGAAGAGAGAGAAAGAGGATCTGTGGAAACTGATCCTATTCAACAATGCGCTTGCTATAATGCAAAGCTACCTATGAGAATAAGACTGTTGGGAGGATATCCACTTAGCCAGTGTGGTATGTTGGAATAGCTTGGGTTTATCAGAATGATATCTGGACTTGAAGGGATAATTATAAAGAGAGATTTCACAAACTAGTATTGTATTCCCTGGAATTCAAAAGGTTAAGTTTTCAAGGTATTAAAGGTAACAGATAGAGCAGGTGGAGAGAAACTATTTCTGTTGGTTGGGGATCCAGGACTGGGAGCATAGTATTAAAAATTAGAACCACACCTTTCAGAAGTGAAATTAAGAAACAGTTCTGCACAAACAATGTGGTAGAAGTTTGGAACTTTCTTCCACAAGCAATTGTACCTGATGAATTGTACATTATCTGAGATTGATGTAATTATTTTGTCCAAAGATATACAAGAGATGGGGGAAACAAGGTTATATAGAGTTAAGTCACAGATCAGCAAAGGTTTCACCGAATGTCAGAACAGGCATGAGGGGTTGCTAAATGGTCTAGGCCCACTCCTATGTTCCTGGAGGATGTTAACAAAATCTGCATGCCCCAAAAAGGCAGATCGCATGCCAATGTAGCATTGGAGTCTGCTCAACATCAAGATCCATTCACTATGCACGTTTCCGCATGCTCAGGCAAGCACCTGTACCGTCAGGGTACACTGAACTGTCTGTGTTTGAAGTGACCGTAAACATTACAGCTGACATTTTTTTCAGTTTGTGCTTCTCATGGAGGCAGCAGTGGCATCACAATGCCAAATTTCACTGCCTAAGTCTTTTGTTTGTAACATCGTCAAATTGTAAAGTTTTTACATATTGATGAATTGCCTCATCCCTTTCATCATTAGGCACCATTGGCTGCAACTTGACAGAATCTCTGCTAATGACATGTCATGTAGCTGCTTTTCTTTATTTGTGTGTTTTTCTTCTAGTAATTATTAGTTGTCTACATAGTAGAGGAAAGTGCAATGCTTCTTTATTTTGGGATTTTAAAGTGATGTGATGGATTGTCTCTGTGGTTTCAAAAGCTATAACAACTTTAAGCATATACATCAGTACCATTTGAAGCTCCTTCCAGCTGCGCAGGCGATTATTTGTCTATTTATTCTCAGCTTCAAGCACATCTTTAGGAATTCCATGCATCTTCTGTATTGAGAGAGTGGTTTCTTGTGTGGCTGGAATCATACTCCATTGATCTAGCTGTCAGTGAAGAGCAATCTAGAGATAATTCCCTGACTCTGTGAGCTGTTTTTTCCAAAATGTGATAAACATCTTTTCAAATCGCATTTTAATTGGGAGGGAGTATCATGTTCAATATTTTCATAATATCACGAGGAAGTAATTTAATGATAATACATTTTTATTTGACCTGTGAGACCTTGCTGTGCATAAGGTAAGGTCTCATTTCCCTGCTGTCATGGAAGAATGTGTCTGCCCTCTTACAGCCCATAAGCAGTATGTTTTGTATGGAAAGAGAAGGGTCTTTTCTTACTCTTGGAGCGTGTGTTCCAATTCAGTAATTCAGCAGCAAGTTTTCATGAGTTTTAAACAAAGATTATTTATTTTCATACATTTACCCCAAAATAATGCAAAGTCTCACACACACACACACGTGCACACACATACATATTGTGGCTTAAGATTTCCAGTCTCCCACGTGGCAGACCTGCAGTTTCCTTAATGGATTTGCTGATTTAAAGTTGAAGTGAGGGTCTTGTAAAGCAAAGGATTCACAGCAGATTGCAAGGTTTCTTGTAGTTAAATGTCTACGAGGTTGGTTCCCAGGTGAACTTTGAAACTGGAATAGGTTAAATACTTTGGTGGCTTGATGACTTACAGTCTGGTTCCTGGACTGACGGATGCCTGATGGTTCTGATGGGCACTGGGGTAATAAAGGTGCAGTCCCTAAAGCCAGTTTCGGTCACATAACCACTGGGTTAACACTTCTGAGGCCCACCCAGTCTAGTTTGGATGGGGGGGGCTATCATGATAGAATGGGAAGTTGATAGTGGCCATTGAGTTTCAATCTTCCCTTTTGTCCAGTAGGAAACATAGAGACAGAGCCTAGAAACTTTAGCTTTTGGCCCATCCTTAAACAATGGGATGTGTGAATTCCACAAATGGCTGTGAGGAACTCTCAACTAGATCCATATTTAATTAGGTATTTATCAGAGACTTGATACTGTCTGTAGTCCCAATGCCAAAAATCACATGATTTGCAGCAGTCATCTTAACAGCTTGTTTATGTCCAATTTTTAAAAGCATTGACTGAATAATATGGTATGCTTGTACTGGGCATGACACTGCACTACAACAGTGAGTAATTTAAAGTACTATGTTGGCTGTAAAGTGCTTTGCAATATCCTAAGGCCGTGAAAAGTGCCAAAAAATGCAAGATCTTTCCTTCTGAAACAATGGCCCAGATCGTCCGGTCTCCAGATTGTTGAAAACTGGACATACCCACCAAGGTGTGCTTTGGGACCACTCACAAGTCCAATGCACTGACTTTGTGGGAGTTTCTCAGGAGGTCTGAACTTCTGATGAGCAATTCCCTGCTCCCTGGGACCCTCCAAAACGTCTCCAACTCTGAGTTAGAGTTGGAAACTTCAGACAGTTCTGGCTTACTCACCTGGGTAGTTGCCCAGGAAATATTAGATAGAAAAATCCTAATCTAACGCCTGGGTAATTATATAACTGAACATCTGAATCTTCCCTACCCTGCCACCACCCCCCAACTTGACTTGACTAGCCCCTGACCTGACAACCCTTCCTGACCCAACTACCTGACTAACCCCTAACCTACCTACCTGCTAACTTACCTCACCCACTTACGCACCTACACAGTCACCACTCACTCACCCATTCACTCATACAGTACACACTGAGAAGCTTTGGGACCATCAAACACTGACTAGAAATGGCAGCTGGTGCCATAAAAAGCATATGGCTTGTCTTCCCCCATTGATCCAGCACAATGAGGAAGCAGTTCCACTGAAGGTATGTTCCACATTTCTGAAGAAGCGGAGATTGGAAGATTCGGCCAGGAATGTGGAGCTCTGACATGGTGCAGGAAAGTAGGAGCAGACCAGCAATCTGAGGGTAATTCAAGCCAATATTTGTAGTAAAGCAGTAAAGGGCCTGAAAATCCACAGGGGTGAGGGTAGAGGACACATCCTACAATGGCTGGATGTACCCAATCTGGGCATCTGAAACTGATGCTGTCAAAATTCATGGGGGCAGGGGTTAGTCCCTTTGCTTCAATGGCAGATGGCATCAGACGAGTGACTTCCAGGGGAGGGTTTGTCAGGAATCCTGGAAAGAATGGCAAGGTACCACTGGTGGACTTTTCTTTATGGAGCACACATTTAAATATTTTTGAAAACTCAACTGTTTTTACAGGGATCCCAGATTAGATCCCTGGTGATGCACAAACTCCTGATATGAGCCCAATCACAATTGTACCCAACACCCTCATCTGACCCCAGCCTTGGAAGGGGAAAATGAAGACTTTAACTCTTCCAAGGAGCACTGAATTCCCTACATTAGGTTGTGAACCAGTATATCTGCTTTCCAGCAGATTTTCCAACAGAACAATAGAATGGCCATGGATTTTTGACCCCCTAAAACTTTCAATGGCACTCATGATAATGTTAAATTGTAGAATACATTTTCAACTGAAGTTAAAAAGATAACTGAAGTGATGAAACTAACATTTATATTAATGTGTTTTCTCGAATCAGGAGGTGTTTTGGGTGCCTCTCCTCTATTTCCAAAACACTGTTGCCACAATTCTCCCAGAAGGAACAAAATGATTTATAAAATCCTAGAATAGTTATGAAGAATTGGATTTCACAAATTTATGATAAACCCAGGTTATATAGTCCTCTCTCTGTAATGAAATTTCTGTCGTTTTACAGTTGTTATCTGGATGCAATGTGCACACCTCTGAGTAAGTGATGCTCTCTAGAGGGGTTTTTACTGTCTGTTATGTGATGGTAGCAGCAGTGACTATAATGAAGGATTAAGATCAACCAGAATCTCAGGAGAGACGAATGGAACAAAATAATCTTGTGATACACTAAAAGAGTAAGGTTACATAAAATGGAACTAAATAAAGCAAATAATACGTGTCATTTGTCATCAGTAACAACAAATGGATAGTCTAGTACACCTTCAACTAAGGGAAGATTATGTGATGTTAAATCAAAATAATTATTATGATTTATTATTTTATGATTTTGTACAACATTAGATGGTGTCATATTTAGAATAGATTATGCATTTTTGAGTAACCTATATTTAAGAGACATTAAAACAAAATTTTCAGAGGAAACTTACGTCTCCGATGTCCAATAACCCGTTTTGTTTATAAAATATGGCCCAGAATGTCTATACCTGCTTCAGGACAATGAGGCAGCCAAGAGACAAATCCAACTAGTAGGAAAACACTCTTTGTGTATAATGTAAGCCAGCATCTGGCGGATAACATGTTACTTGAATCTTTAATTGTTATTCAGACTGAGGTACTGGGGGTTTTCTCATTTTAGCCTATTGACTTAGAAGTGTCATAAAGTACTTATATAAAAACATAGACATGAAATGGAAGCTTTATTAAGGAACAATATAGTGAGGTAGTAGCACATTGGAGGCGGTAAAGCCAAGGTTCACTAAATTGGTTGCTGAGTAAGGGTCTGAGCAAATTGGATCTATTTTCTTTGGAATTTAGAAGAATGAGAGGTGGTCTCATTGAAACATACAAAATCCTAAAGTGGCCTGATAGGGTTGATGCTGAGAGATTGTTTCTACTGGTCAGGGAATTTGAAATGTGGGGGCACAGTCTCAGGATAAGGGACCGATCATTTAGGAATGAGATAAGTGGAAATTACTGCAATCAAAAAGGTTGTGAAACTTTGGAATGTCCTGGAGCATTGTGGATGCACCAGCATTTAAGGCTGGGATAGGCCAATTTTTGTTCTCTGACGGAATCAGTGGCTATTGGGAATGGGCAGGGAAGTGGAGTTGAAGCCCAGGATCAGCTGTGATTATACTGAATGGCGGAGCAGGCTCGATGGGCTGTATGGTTTACTCCTGTTCCTATTTCTTGTGTTTGTCTGTATTAGAAGAAGTACTTCTTCCTTCAGTTGGTGAATGTTGAAGTATGATGAAGTAACCATTTTTATATCAACAACAGCAGCAATTTGTATTTATAAAGTGCATTTAATCTAATGAAACATCCCAGGGTGCTTCCCAGGAATGTTTTGAAACACAATTTGACACCGAGTCATGTATGACGCTATTGGGGCAGATGGCCAAAAGCCTGGAGAAAGACATGGGTTTTAAGAAGAGTCTTAAAGGAGGAAAGAGTAATAGAGAGGTAAGGAGGTTTAGGGAGGCAATTCCAGAGCTTAGGGCCTTGGCAACTAAAGACATTGCCACCAATGGTGTCAACCACATTGCTGTGGGTCTAGGTCACACACAGGACAGATTGGGATAGGGCATTGTGAACCAGGTGGGTTTTATGACAGTCTGGTAGTTTAATGGTCACCATTACTGATGCTAGATTTTTATTACAGATTTCTTTAATTAACTAAATTCAAATTCCCCAGCTGCCATATGGTGGGATTTGAGCACACATCTCTGGATTATTAGCCCAGGCCTCTGGATTACTCATCCAATAAAATAACCACTGCATCAACACACCCGATAACTTGGAAACGTTTGCTAAAATTTCTTCCTCCAAGTTATTAATATATTTAAAATTACAAAGTGCCCAATTTTCCCTTTCATTTGAGGACAAATTAATTTAAGATAAATGTCAAACATATAGGAGTAGAATTGGTGTCTCATAGAAACATGGGAAATAGTAGCAGGAGTAGGCAATTCAGCCCTTTGAGCCTGCTCCGCCATTCATTATGATCATGGCTGATCATCCAATTCAATAGCCTGCTCCCCCTTTCTCCCCATATCCTTTGATCCCTTTTGTCCCAAGAGTTATATCTAACTCCTTCTTGAAAACATACAATGTTTTGGCCTCAACTACTTTCTATGATAGTGAATTCCACAGGCTCACCACTCTCTGGGTGAAGAAATTCCTCCTCATCTCAGTCCTAAATGGTCTACCCCATATCCTCAGACTCTGACCCCTGGTTCTGGAATCCCCCACCATCGGGAACATCCTTCCCACATCTACCCTGTCTAGTCCTGTTAGAATTTTATAGGTTTCTATGAGATCCCCCCTCACTCTTCTGAACTCCAGCGAATATAATCCTAACCGACTCAATCTCTCCTCATATGTCAGTCCTGCCATCCCAGGAATCAGCCTGGTAAACATTTGCTGCACTCCCTCCATAGAAAGAACATCCTTCCTCAGATAAGGAGACCAAAACTACATGCAATATTCCAGGTATGGTCTCACCAAGGCCCTGTGTAATTGCTATTACTCTGTTTAAAAACCTAAAGCCAAGGAAGTAATGGGACTAAAAGCACATGGAAGGATGTTCCACTGGTTTAGCACTGCTTGTCTTCCCATTCCAGTTTTTGGGCAGTCCATTGTTTGAGGGATTAGAGCACCGATTAGATTTTGGCAGTTTTTTCATTAATATATGCAAATTGAGATTAAAACCCCAATGCCATTTTCACCTCTACCTGTGCTGCTACTGCCAGTTTCTCAACCCACCCACAAATCATGAGTGGTACTAGTAATAAGACAGTCACTTCTAGTAGTATTTTAAAGGATCCTTAGCTGCTCATAGAAAGCTAGAAGCTGGTCTGGCATTAATTTTTACTGCTGTGATTTGTATGTTTTCAGCTTTATGTCTTCCAATCTTTGGTTTTGTTGTGGCTATAGACACCAAAATATCTTCTCTGACATTTTAAGCTGCTGCTCCCTTTCATGTCAATATTTCCACACTGCCCATTAAGACGCTACTCAGACTGATCACGACTGGCTAACCCACTGGATGTCCTGGTTCCCATCAATCCCCTCACTCCCAGTCAGCTAACTCTCTAGAAGGAGCTTGATTAGCATTGGAAGATTGCCAATTCAATGTTAAAGAGGCCTCAGCGTTAACAGATATCGGGCATTCTACCAACTCTATCATGCGGCCCTGCCCAATATACCTGAATCAAGAGCTCTGTCTATTCTGTTCTTCAAGAATTAATAGTAGTATTAATCCTATGGATCATTTGACTCTGTGCAGAATGGTGAAACAATAAAGTTTCTAGATTCTTACAAACAATGTCCACTTACAGGAAACACTGAAGTCGTTGAGAGAGAAAAATAGTTCTCTAAAAATCCTAAATTGCAACAATATTCTAATAATTTGCTGTGGTGGAAGTGATTTATTTAGAAAATTCTATGCAAAATTATAATTTGGTTCATCTCATGCAAGTATCTACATGTGCACTAGTAATAAATTAAATTCTCTAATAGATAGATATTAATGAATGTTATGGAATTCATTGAAAATGTTGGTAATCAAAGCATCACAAAATTAGTTCCTTGCTAGTAGAAATCATACTGTTATGAGATGTGAACCTAGATATGGAACCCTGCAGCATTCCCATTTCCAGAAGGAATTGCAAAAACTTCTTTTTATTAATTTACAGAAAGTGGGTATCACTGACAAGGCCAGCATTTATTTATCCATTCCTAAATGCACTTGAAGGTGGTAGTGAACTGTCTCTTGAACAAAACTGAATGGCTTCCTAGGGCATTTAAGAGTCAACCACATTGCTGTAGGCCTGGAGCCAGAGGTAGACTAGATGGGAAAAGACTGGCAGATTTCCTTCACTAAAGGACATTAGTGAGCCAGATGGGTTTCATGGTCATCATTACTGATACTAGTCCTATATTCCAGATATATTTAAATAATTTAATTTAAATTCCCAACTACTGTAATGGAATTTAAACTCAAGTCCAGGCCCAGATTACTAGACCAGTAACATAATTTATGTGAAAATAACTGGATTTATTCCAGTGCCATTCTGTATGTACTCATTATCATAGAATCATGGAATAGTTACAGTACAGAAGAAGACCATTCAGCTCATCACTTCTGTACTGGCTTTTTGCAAGAGCAACTCCACTAGTCCCACTCCCCTGCCTCTTCCATGTAGGCCTGTCAGTTTTCTGTTTTCAGATAATTATCCAATCTCATTTGAAGGCCACAACTGATGTATTCAAGGCTGGTCTTTTACCAAATCTCCATTTTCCTGCTTGTTCCCATCTCCATTGATTCCCTGTGGTATACAAAATCTATTGATCTCATTCTTAAATATCCATAACAATGGTGCATCCACTGCCCTCTCGGAAAGGGGATTCCAAATATTCAGAGATATCCAAATATTCACCCTATGAGTGAAGAAATAATTAATCCTTTACCCTGAGGCCAGATCCCATGCTCCAGATCTGCCAGCCAGGGGAAATAAGCTCCCAGTGTCTACACTATCAAGCCTTTTTGGAATCTTGTATGTAGTCTCACTACCTAAAAAGGTTTCTCTCATGTTGCTTGTTTCATGTTCAAAGACTGCAGTGCTTCCTCAGTTTAAGTCTTTATTGAACTGATCTAAAATGTATACTTACAGAGAGAGAGAGAGAGAGTGTCATGGCAGAGTTCACATGACTACAGCAAGCCACATAGAATATGTGGTAATGTTGCATTTCAAAACCCAAATATCCCCCTTTTCATAACGAACAATAGACACAAACCTCCGGTTTTTCCTAACGAACAAAATATCCCAACATGCCCCTTTTCCTAATGAACAATGTCACCTTTGCAATGTATGATCATGTGTGACTGTGAGTTACCCAAGTCACCCACTATACATCCACTGTTCTCATGCATTAACAACTGTTTGCTCTACTAGCTAGTCTCTGTACCTGCGTTGCAAATATATTGTCTTTAAATCATGCAGGTCTCTTAATGGTATGCATGTGCATTGTCATCGACTGTCTGGGTGATGCTCCTTGTACAGAGAGTGTCATTCCTGTGACACTTGTTGCCGTGGCAACTGTTGTTATTCCATTGCCATTATTGGATACATGTGCACCTCTGGAAGTCATGGTCATTCTGTACTCAGTACAGTTGCTGAGCTCCCTTCTCCCTGAACGGCCGACTATGTTGGAAGGAACAGCTTCGCTAGTTGTTCGTAAATGCCTGCGGTTGCGCTGATATATTTGATCATTCACTTCTAGTGCGTACAATCAAGGTGACAATTTCTCTACGCATGTCTCAAGTTGCCACATGGGTTGACTCCTGTTGAGAGTGTTGAAGGTTTGTACCCTGACTGGCTCTCCAGTGCTCAGTTCTGGCGATGGTTTGGTAGTCTTGTCAAAATGAAATTTGGCTTTCTGCCATTTCACCTTGATTTTTTGACTCACACTTATTACTACTTCTAGTTTCAGTAGCGTTTTTGCTATTGGAAGAGTAGTTTCTGTGTGGCATGACATTAGTCTTTGGACAGGACTACTTTCCATGCCTTCAGTCAATGTGTTTCTCCACTCGAGGATTGCCTTGTATATATCAGTGCTAGATTTGCTCAATTTCTTGATGATTCCATTGGCGATTTTCACTGCTGCCTCAGCCTTTCCCTTCAACTGGGGATAGTGCAGAGATGATTTATCATGTTGAGTTTCCCAATTCTTTGTGAAGCAGCTGAATTCTTCACTTGTGAACTGAGAGCCATTGTAACTCATCACAATGTCTTGAATGCTGCAATAACTGAAGTGTGCTTTTGTGCATTCTACTATTTCTCCTGTCATCATTGAAGTCATCTGGTCTAACTTCCAGAAGTCAGACTAGTAGCTACAGTGACAAGATAACCAGTTCCTGCTAGAGTGAAGATGTCTACTCCCAGCTTTATCCATGTCTGTCTGGAATGTCATGCGTCATCAATGGCTCTCTAGCTTGTTTATCTTGGTACTCATTAAAAGCTCTGCACTGGCTAATGTGGTCTTTAATTTCATTGCTCATGTTTGGCCAGTGAAGCACTTCTCTTGCCTTTTTGAGACTCAAATCAATTCCTTGATGGCTTGCATGGATGCATTTCAGCATCTCTCCCCTCCTTCCCTCAGGGATCATGACTCTATTTTCTTTGTACAAGATACCATCTTGGGCTGTCAATTCATCTTGGTATGCCCAATACACTCTTGTGACCACAGCTGTGTCCTTTATGCTCTCAGGCTATCCCTTCATCACTACTTCTTGTAGCACTTGGACAGTTCCATCCTGTTGGATAGTTTGCTTGATTTGAGCAAGGCGCTTGTCAGTCAGATCCGTTGTCTCTGCTGGATTGATGACTTCCAGACCATGTCGAGCTGCTGCTTCACATTGATTCTGCAAGATTTCACATTCTGTTGCAGCATTATCAACTTTCTTCATGGGGAACGCTGCTTTCGACAGCACGTCTGCGATGTACATCTGTTTCCCTTGCTTGTATGTTGCGTCCAGATGATGTCTCTGTAAACAAAGTAAGCATCTTTGCAAATGCTTTGGAGCAGATGGTAGCTGTTTGAGAAAAATGCTTTGAAGTGGCTTGTGGCCAGACGCCACTGTTAATTTGTTTCTCCCAAGCAAGAATCGGAGAAAACGCTCAGAAACAAAAACAACAGCCAGGCTTTCTCAATCTGAAGGTAGTGTCATTCCGTTTGTATTAGTGTCCTGGATGCAAATCCGACTGGTTGTCCTTGCTGCATTAGGGTTGCTCCAAGCCCTGTCTCACCGCCATCACCCAGCAAGGTTGCTTCATCATTGATGTCATAGTGCTTCAGCACTGGCATTGTCATCACTAATTGTTTTGTTTTAGTGAATACGAGGCAGTTCTATGCCCCAATACCACTGCACCTCCCTTCCATAATGGTTCACACTCTGATGACAAATTGGGCAAAAATGTTGTTAAATAATTCACAAATGCAACAAATCATTGCACTGCTTTCACATCTGTTGGTCGTTGCATCACTGCTACAGGTCTCACCTTGTCAGGTCCAGGAGAAGACAGTCTGCTGTCAATACATGACCTATGTAAATGACTTCAGGCATCTTCAATTGCAATTTTTCCTTGTTCAGCTTCAGGTTCATCTGGAGACATCTCTCTAACAGTTATATTACATTCTGATCGTGGTTAGCAATGACTTCTTCCATTGTGTCTCCACATCCATAGACTAGTAGATCATCCACTGTGGCTTCCACCCCAGGAAGATCACTAACCATCTCATGCTGTCTGTGTTGATACTCTTCTGGAGCCGTGGCAATGGCAAATGGCATGCACAATCATCTGTATTTCCCGAACGGCATATAGAATGTCATTAAGAAGCTGCTGCTTTCATCCATCCTCACTTGCCAGTAACCATCCTTTGCACCTAGGGTAGTAAAGATCTTTGCCTTGGCAAGTTGTGGTAAAATTTCTTCGATTGTTGGCATGGGGTAGTGAGATCTCTTCAGCACTTTATTTAGATCCTTTAGATCCTTTTTAAACATACTCACAGCTTTCCAGGTTGTTTACTGCTACCATGTTGCTAATCCAGTCTGTGGGAGTTGTCACTTTCTTAATTACTCCCTTTTCCAGCTTTACTATCTTGTCTTTTGGGCTTGACTTGAGGGCAGCTGGAACACTTCCTGGCAAATGCTGAATTGGTCTTACGTTCTCATTTACTTCAAGATGATATTCTCTTGGTAGACATCCAAATCCTGTAAACAAATCTTTGTGTTACTCTAGGATCTGTTTGGCAGTCAATGGGTGTGCTGTGACACGTTGTAAACCTCTATGGGCATGTTCAGGGTTACCAGTCCAAGCTTTAGACTTGCTTCAGCTGAGATGAGTGGCTGTTGTGTCCCAACTATGGTCTGGAACTCTAGATCTTCCTTCTTGCCATTGCATTGGGCTCTCAGGCTAATTTGTCCTCTTGGTATGAGTATTGTGCATCATATAACCTCAACCTTACTTTCGAGAGCTTCATTTTTGGATCACCTTTTTGAGCTACTTTGCACGGGTCTGTGAAGTTCATGATGTTGCATGACACACCAGTATCTATCTGCTACTTATTGTTCATTTGATACTCTCCTTCTGCGGCCATAATTGTAACAGTCATAAACCATTTATCACCTGTAGACTTGACGGAACTCACCTGTTGTATCATGTATAGTACTTCACCAGACTTCTGCTGATATCTCTACAGAGGCCAACTGTATAGGCCTGTTTTGCTTCTTTCTAGCCTAACACGTGTTCAAAAAGATTCAGCTTCTTACAGTTAAAACAGTGCTTTCCCCACACTGGGCAATCCTTCTTTTCCTTTGTATGATATTTTCATCCTGCCTTTTGTCCATGAGTGTTCTGCTCTTTTAGCCTGGAATGTCTCTAAGCATAATTTATCTCCTGGTCTGTCTTGCCATAAGTGTGCTCTATCTGACATTTCACAACTTCTGCATTTCTATACATGTCTATTGTTTTCATGTGTAAGTTCCTCTTCTTTCAGTGGACTTGCTCTCGCTGAGGGGTCTCATTGCCTGAGAGAATTCTATCTTTAATCAGATCATCATTTAGTTGCCCAAATTCACATGATTCTGAAAGCTGTGTTACCACAGTCACATACTGATCAATGGTTTCTTTTTCACCTTGTGCTCCAGTGTTGAATACATAGCGTTCATAAGTGACGTTCACTCATGGTTCAACGCATACGTTCAAAATCTCTGCCATCTGCTTTCTTTGTTCGTTGGTCAAATTCAGGGTGGAATACAATTTGTAGCAATCCCTCCCCAGCAGTGTTAGAAGTGTGGCTACTCGTAACAGCTCCTGCATGTTAATTAAATCTGTTGCAAGCTTGTTGTTTTGCCACTGCAAGTGGTAAAACTGCTGCTTTTGCCACATATCACCTTTCATATCTACCAGAGAAGGGAGGGGAAAGTTTACAGCTATGTTAACTCACCCAGTATTTTACTTGCATGGTTTGTGTTTGCTTTTCCTTGTCCTTTTCTCAGCAATTTTTAGCAGATTTGAACATTTCTGTGTGTTTTTCTGAGCTGTGGCTTCTCTGCGGAATTTCCAGGGTTCCAAAACTCCATTTTAGCTCCACTTGTGACACCATGGGCAGAATCTTCGGGCGCTGCTCGCCAACACTTAAAATGACACACGGTGATGTTGGACATGCATCCCGACATCACCTTGCATCATTCAGATCTTCAGTTCGGTGGGAGTGCAGAGGAGTCAGCTGCACTCTTGCCGAACTGTCAAAGGCCTATTAAGGCCATTTAAAAACTAATTAAAATAATTAAATGAGCTGCCCTTCCAACCTTAAGGTTGGTGGGCAGGCAAAGAGCCCAGGTGGCCTTTGCATTTATCATGAAACCTCATCCACAGGCGGATGAGGTTTCATGAAGGTTTTTAAAGTTTAATAAAAAATTTGTAATGAAATTCATTGACATGTCCCAGCTCATGTGACACTGTCACATGAGGGAGCATGTCTTAAAATTTTTTTTTCCTTTATTAAAATTTTCCAGAATCAAACTAATCTCCGAGAGACAGCTCTGTGCCTCAGGAAGATTGCTGCACTCTTTCACATGCATGTGCAAAAGAAAGCAAGCCCCGACTCAGCCTATTCCCCCCCACCCACACAGGGAGTGCACAGCACTTCCAGGTGCGCATCATGCGGGTAGGCCTTAATTGGCCCGCTGATCATGGGCAGCGATCGACTACACACCCACCCGTGTCCGCTCTCATCCAACCCCCCCAACGGGGAGAAAATTCTTCCCCATGTTTCGATTTCAAAGACCGCAGTGCTTTCTCAGTGTAAGTCTTTGTTGAACCAATCTTAACATTTATTGAACTGATCTTAAAATATCTACTTCCAGAAAGAGTCCTTCATGATAGGTCACATGACTACAGCAGGCCAGATAGGACATGTTGCACTCCAAAGCCCAAACATTGCTTCTTTTGCCATTCACCATAAATCGGTGTCATCTGGTTCTTGACCCATCTGCCAATGGGAACAGTTTGTCTATATCTACTTTTTACAGACCTCATGATTCTGAAAATCTTTATCAAATCTCCTCTCAGTTTTTTTCTTTTGGGAGGACATCCCCAGCTTCTCCAATTTATCCATTTAACTGAGGGATAGAATTGGACACAATACGCAAGTTGAAGCTGCAAAAATGTTTCATAAAGGTTCAACATAACATCCTTGCTTTTGTGTTCTATGCAGGATCCCGTATGCCTCCTTAACAGATTTCTTCATCTGCCCTGTCACCTTCACTGATTTGTACTGGTATATCCCAGGTCCCTCTCTAGCCTGTACTCTCTTTAGAATTGTATCCTTTATTTTTTGTTGACTCTCCTTGTTCATCCTACCGAGATATATCATTTCACACTCCTCTGCATTAGATTTCAACCACTACATGTCCATCCATTCCACCAGCCTGCCTATGTCCTCTTGAAATCAATCACTATCCTCCTCAGGGTTCACAATACTTCCAAGTTTTGTGTCCTCTTAAGATAGTGCACTGCACATCTAAGTCAAGGTCATTAATCTGAATCAAGAAAAACAGTGGCTCTAACAAAGACCCCTGAGGAACTCTCCTATATATTATAACCTTACAAAAACAACATTCACCACTACAGTTTCCTGTCACTCAGCCAACTTTGTGCTGCCACATCTTTTTTATTCCATGGGCTTTGACTTTGCTGACCGGCCTGTTATTTGACACTTTATCAAACACCTTTTGAAAGTCCATATACACCACCTCAAATGCATTACCCTCATGCACCCTGTTCTAGCTAGCTATCTCATCATAAAAATTAAGTTATTTAAACCAGATTCAGCAATGCCTCCTACCTTGTTGGGCTGGAAACATACCGATCTAAAAAATTCTCCTGAGCACACGTTAGAAACTTTTCCCCCTCTCCATCTTTTACAATATTACCATCACAGTCTATGCTTTCTCAAGGGCAGTTAGGGATGAACCTTGCCAGAAAAGCTCAACCCCATGAACGAATATAAAAAATATATATTCATATAATTAAAGTTCTCCATTGTCAATACATTATGGTCAGAATTTTCCATTCGGCATGTGGGCACGCACCCACACATTTAACGGAACATTAAATGGTGCGTGATGTCGTCGGGCGTGTGTCCCAACGTCATCGCAAAGTTGGGCGATGTTTTGTTCAGTGGGCGCTCGCCGGAGTCGGCTGCGTGCCCGCTGTTAATTGATAGGCCTATTAAGGCCAATAACCAGGCAATTAACCTGAATTTTACGTTGCCTGTCCAACCTAATGGTTGGTGGGCAGGTGAAAAGGCCAAGCGGGATGAGTTTTCCAAAAGCTTTTACAAATTAAATTAAAACTTGCTTTGAAAAATAAAAACACGTCCCATCTCATGTGACACAGTCACATGAGGGGACATGTTTTATTAAATTTTCAATGTTTTTATTTATTTTTAAAAAAGTGCTTCAATCTCCCCTCAGGGAGATTGAAGCGCTCTTGCACGCACATGCGCAAAAGAGCGCTGGACCTGACTCTCCCTCCTCCCCCTGCCCGCACAGGTAGCGACCTTCCCCACCCGCTCCCGCTGAGCCCGCCCGATGAATGGAAAATCCTGGCCTATAGTTTTTCCTCTATATCTTTCCCACTAGTATGTGCTCTTTAGGATACATCCGGTCATGTAATGGTACCTCTAATGTTTCTTAGCTTTAATCAAATAAGCTCTATCCTTGACCCCCTTGAGGACATCCTATCTCTAGAGCACTCTCATATTCTCTTTAATCAATTAGAAACTGAACTGGACCAGCCATATAAATACTGTAGTTACAAGAGCAGGTCAGAGGCTGGGAATTCTGCAGAGAATAACTCACCTCCTGACTCCCCAAAACCTGTCCACCATCTACAAGGCACAAATGAGGAATGTGATGGAATGCTCTGCATTTGCCTGGATGAGTGCAGCTGCAACATCACTCAACATGCTTGACACCATCCAGGACAAAACAGCCTGCTTGATTGGCACCCCTGCCGCCACCTTAAACATTTACTCCCTTCCATCATTGACACACAGCGTCAGCAGTGTATACCATATACAAGATGCACTGCCGCAACTCACCCACCCTCCTTTGACCACAATTTCTAAACTGGTGATCTCTACCACCTCAGAAGACAAGGGCAGCAGACACATGGGAACACCACCACCTGCAAGTTCCCCTCTGAGCCACTCACCACATCCTGACTTGGAAATATATCACTGTTCCTTCACTGTCACTGGGTCAAATCCTGGAACTCCCTTCCTAGTAACACTAGTAACTTACTAGTAACTGTGGGCATACATATAGTACATGCACTGCAGCAGTTCAACAAGGTGGCTCACCACCACTTTCTCAATTAGGGATCGGCAATAAATGCTGGCCTAGCCAGCGATGCCCACATCCCATGAATGAATAAATTAAAAAATATTATCACCCCCTCCTCCTTTCCTTCCTTCTCTATCTGTTTCCTGGAGAACTTGTACCTAAGAATATTTATTGCCAATCTTTGTTGTGGTCATATCATATTTCCACTTGGCAATATGCACTTCCAGCTCACCAATGTTATTGATCATGCTCCAACATTCACATACACTCACTGTCAATCTAATTTAGACCATATTGTGTTAATGGTTCTATTATCTTTACCCCCTGGCAATGTGAAGCTACCCAGTTGAACTTATTGTTAGTTTAAAATCTCAACTAAGAGAGATTTCAGATCATTAAGGAACTTAGTCAGCTTCACCAGCTAAAATCTAGGTCCAGAAATGAAATGTCCTCCCTCCTAGGAGTTTTCAAACCAGCAAAATTATCTCAGGGTAGAATATATCTTTAGATATATTACAGCTGAAAAAGCTCTTGGTAGATTTACTAATATCAGCACTTAGAATCCTAACTTAAGTATTCAGAATCCTAACTTAAGTATTCTAAGATATTGTTATCTATAGTGACCTCATGAGGATGTAAGTATGAAACCAAAAATCTTTTATGCTTGTTTATGAATATTTATTATAAGAATCAATTATAGATTGCATTATAGGAATGAAGGCTATATTTATGGTATTTAAATATAGTTATAACATGACAATTCTACTTAAACTACATGCAATTTTTAAATCCACCTTAATAAACAATTTGGATATTCAAACAAATATTAATTTGAAGAAGATTATACTCACAATCCAGTATAATTTCTTAATAGTATGTCATTACCGCAACCTTTTTTTGGGTAATTATTTTTAGAACTCAACCCTTTGTGTCCTAAGATGGCTGACTTATGTTTCTCTAGCTCTGCTGGCTTTTAAAGAAATTTTAGCTGTTACAAGGTAGACTGGCATTGTTCATTGACGGTCGTTGACAGGGCCCTCAACCGTGTCCGGCCCATCTCCCGCGCATCCGCTCTCACACCTTCTCCTCCCTCCCAGAAACATGATAGGGTCCCCCTTGTCCTCACTTATCACCCCACCAGCCTTCGCATTCAAAGGATCATCCTCCGCCATTTCCGTCAACTCCAGCATGATGCCACCACCAAACACATCTTCCCTTCACCCCCCCCGGCGGCATTCCGTAGGGATCGTTCCCTCCAGGACACCCTGGTCCACTCCTCCATCACCCCCTACTCCTCAACCCCCATCTATAGCACCTCCCCATGCCCACGCAAAAGATGCAACACCTGCCCCTTCACTTCCTCTCTCCTCACCGTCCAAGGGCCCAAACACTCCTTTCAAGTGAAGCAGCATTTCACTTGCATTTCCCCTAACTTAGTCTACTGCATTCGTTGCTCCCAATGCGGTCTCCTCTACATTGGAGAGACCAAACGTAAACTGGGCGACTGCTTTGCAGAACACCTGTGGTCTGTCCGCAAGAATGACCCAAACCTCCCTGTCGCTTGCCATTTTAACACTCCACCCTGCTTTCTTGCCCACATGTCTGTCCTTGACTTGCTGCATTGTTCCAGTGAAGCCCAACACAAACTGGAGGAACAGCACCTCATCTTCCGACTAGGCACTTTACAGCCTTCCGGAATGAATATTGAATTCAACAACTTTAGATCTTGAACTCCCTCCTCCATCCCCACCCCCTTTCTGTTTCTTCCCCCTTCCTTTTGTTTTTTCCAATAATTTATATAGATTTTTCTTTTCCCACCTATTTCCATTATTTTTAAATCTTTTATGCCCTGCCAGCCTTTTCACCCCACTCCCACTAGAGCTGTACCTTGAGTGCCCTACTATCCATTCTTAATTAGCACATTCATTTAGATAATATCACCACCTTCAACACCTGTGTCCTTTTGTTCTTTTGTCTGTGACATCTCTTGATTATCTGCTCCTATCACTGCTTGTCCTTACAACCACACCACCCCCCCAACTTCTCCCCCGACGCCCCCCCCCCCCCCCCACCCCCCAGTCTTAAACCAGCTCATATTTCACCCCTCTCCTTATTTTCACTCAGTTCTGTGGAAGGGTCATGAGGATTCGAAACGTCAAATCTTTTCTTCTCTGCCAATGCTGCCAGACCTGCTGAGTTTTTCCAGGTAATTCTGTTTTTGTTTTGGATTTCCAGCATCCGCAGTTTTTTGTTTTTATGGCATTGTACATTGTTTCGTACAAAAACAACTTTTCTTCATAAATCTTACCAATTTTTTAAACTGTGAATCCTTGAGGGTCAGCTGTTTACTGTCAAGGGTCTACAGATGTTTGGTTTTCATCCAACAGTAAGGCAATTCAAGGCCCTGTTATGAGTTCCCATGCTTTCTGTGTCTAGCTTTTTGGAAATGATTCAAATGCTGCATAATGTTGTCTAATTTTTACTTCAGTAATGTAGTTAATACCTCAATTTCTTCAATAAATGTGTTACTTCCTTAACAGTTCCATTCCCTCTTATTCTGATCTCAACTAATAACTTTGTATTTCTTACTCTAGTGCTATTTGTCTCTCCCAATTCTTTGTGAACCTTTTCTTCTCTGCAATGCTGCCTCCTCATTCCCATTTCTTGCCAACTGAGGTTAAACCCTCCCCATTAGCTTTAACAAATTGCCCTATAAGGACTTTGGTCCTGACTGTTAATTGCAATCACTCTGGCTGGTACAGGTGCCATCTCCCCCAAGAACGGTCTCAAAGTTCAAAGAAATTAAAGCCATCCCTCCTGCAACATCTCTTCAGCCACCCATTCATCTGCTCTATCCTCCTGTTCTATACTCGCTAAAATGTGGCACTGGGAGTAATCTTCAGATTACTACCATTTGAGGTCGTTAAAAGGAACATTAAATTCAAACATGTAGTCTAAAATGTTTGAGTTTGTGTTTTAATTCATACAAACATATAAACATACGCAGTAAGAGCAGGAGAAGGCCATTCAGCCCCTCAAACCTGCACCACCATTCAATAAAATCATGGTTGATCTGATTGTGGTCTCAGCTCCACATTCTGGCCACCACTGATAACCTTTGTCTCCTGTGTTAGTCAAGAATAGTCAAAAATTTATTTACCTCTGCCGTAAAAATATTCAAAGACCCTGCCTCCTCTGTTCACTGGGGAAGAGAGTTCCAAAGATTCACAGCTCTCTGAGGGAAAAAATATTTTCTCATTTTTGTCTTAACTGTGAGACCCCTTATTTTTAAACTGTGTCCCCTAAGTCTAGTCTCTCCCACAGGGGGAAATATCCTTTCAGCATTCCCCTCAGGATCTTGCATGTTTCCACAAGATCACCCCTCTTTCTTCTAAACTCTAATGGATATAAGCCAAGCCTGTACAACCTTTCCTCATTAGATAACCCACTGCCCCCGCAATGTCGGCCCCCAGCCCCATCCCAGGTATCAGTTGAGTTAACCTTCTCTGAACTGATCCTAATGCATTTATATCCTTTTTTAAATAAGGAGACCAAAACTATACACAGCACTCTAGATGTGGTCTCACCAACGCCTTGTACAAATGTAGTAAAACATCTCTTCTTTTATATTCCATTTCCCTTGCAGTAAACAACAACATTCCATTTACCTTCCTAATCACTGGCTGTACCTGCATACTACGTTTATGTGATTCATGTACCAGGACACCCAGATCCCTCTATACCTCAGAGTTCTACAATCTCTCTCCATTTAAATAGTATACTGCTTTCCAATTCTTCCTGTCAAAGCAGACAAGTTTACGTTTTTCTACATTATACTCCATTTGCCAAATTATGTCCTATTCACTTAACCTATCTATGTCCCTTTGCAGACTCCTTTATGTCCTCTTCACAACTTAGTTTCCGTTCTACCTTTGTACCATCAGCAAATTTAGCAACTATACGTTCGGTCCCTTCATCCAAGTTATTGATATATATTGTAAATAGCTGAGGTCTGGCACTGATCCCTGTGGCACTCCACTCATCATATCTTGCCAACCAGAAAATGACCTATTTATCCCTATTCTCTGTTTCCTGTTAGCTAACCAATCCTCTATCCATGCTAATATGTTACCCTCTACACCATGAGCTCTTACTTTGTCTCATAACCTTTGATGTGACACCTTGTCAAATGCATTCTCGAAATCTAAGTACTGCACATCCAGAGGTTTCCCTTTATCCATGTTGCTTGTTATTTCCTCAAAGAACTTCAAAGAATTAGTCAAACAGGATTTCCCTTTCACAAAACCATGCTGACTCTGATTGCATTGAAATTTTCTAAGTGCCCCATTATTACTTTCCTAAAATTAAATTCCAGCAATTTCCCTATGACAGATGTTAAGCTAACAGGCCTATAGTTTCCTACTTTCTGTCTCCATCCTCATAAGAACATAAGAAATAGGAGTAGGAGTGGGCAATTTGGACCCACAAGTCTGCTGTGCCAGTCAATAAGATCATGGCTGATTTGATTGTGGCCTTAATTTCACTTTTCTATCCGTCCAACAGCAATAGTGCCTTGAATATAGTAAATGACCCTCCCATTCTGAGGAAGAAAATTCCAAAGATAAATATTCTTCTTATCTATTTTGCCCACCAAAGTGGACAAACTCACATTTTTGCACATTATACTCTGTCTTCCAATGTTTTACCCACTCACTTAACCTATTTGTATCCCTTTGCAAACTCCTTGGCCTGGATTTTCATGCTTGTAACCATGTAGGAACAGAGGTAGGGGATTTAAAGATGGCAGATGGGACCCGATTCCAGGATTCCTGTCCCTATTCCTGGCACCCCCAATTTTTAGCAGTGTGGGTAATGGCCAGCTCCATTTGTGGAATCATGTCAGCTTTTGCTGTGGTTCACAGCCCATCAGAGGCTGGGAATCATAATCTGGATTCAGGGACCTTTTGAAGGGTAAGGTTAGAAAGCTTTACCCAGGCCTCCATGCTCTGTCCATGCCAATGCATGCCCCCACCCACCCCAATTGGCCCCTTATACCTTCCATGCCAACTCATTGCACCTGCCTACCCCTAATACACCCCATGCCAACTCATGTCACTTCCATACCCATTCACCCACTACACCGTCTGTACAGAGCAAGTATGGTAATAATGGTATTGTGGAACAAGTTTAAAAAAACATGCATTTACAATGTTTTGTAAAAAGAACCCTACAACCCTATAGAAGTGTCAATTGCCAGACTTTTAAAGTATCAATAACAGAAGCCATAGGATCCTGACACCTCTTTATCTTGCAGAAATAAACATTGAACCATTGCAAAATAGATCACAAAAAATAGTTTATTATAACATAAGCTGTCAATAAGTTTTCCCTTATTCTAACTCTGTCAATAATGTAAAACTTTTTATGAGAGTCTGGGCTCTCAGCCAATCCTCGTTATGCATTATCCTTTATTAACAGAGCTACCCCACTTCCTTTTCTTCCTGCCATATCAAAAAACATTTTTTAATATTCAGTTCCCAGCTTTGGTCCTCATACAACAGCATCTTTGTAATGGCTATCCTATGATAGCCATTTACTTCATTTGTGCTATCAATTCATCTATCTTCGTGCACAGCATTTGTAACTTCAAATAAAGTGCTTTTAATTCTGACCTTTCACCATTTTCCCTTCTCTCTCCTATTTGCTGCTGCACTCTTATGTTTGTACGTTCTGTCCCTTCCTGTCACATTCTACTTATTATTCCTCATATTGTTACCCTAACTATCGCCTTGTTCTTTCTCATTAACTTTCTAAATCTTGCCTTGTGTGAACCTTCTACCCCTCCCCACTATTAAACCCAGAATCCTGTTTCATTCTTAGCTTGCAACAGTCACATTTTTGTACCTATTTTCATATCCAAGTCCTTTTCAGTGACAAGCTTTGCATCCTATTGCTCAAATTTTCAGTGGTTACATATATTCCAAGGACATCTCTATATTATTACAGCACTACATTATTTAGACAGAGCTTTGGTGTTTTAGCTGCAATTTTTACTGAAAATAATTTGTGCCTTATATTTCGTACTTCAAATAGCTTTGAGTTCCACATAATATAAATGCAGCTAAGTGTCTCCTTGGAGCCAGCATTCAAAGAAATATTGTAAAACTCGCTTCAAGGTGTTAGAGATTACTGTTTGGAAGCACATAAGCAAGTTGTTCA
Source organism: Carcharodon carcharias (assembly GCF_017639515.1). Lineage (NCBI taxonomy): Eukaryota > Metazoa > Chordata > Chondrichthyes > Lamniformes > Lamnidae > Carcharodon > Carcharodon carcharias. The sequence continues at coordinate 76,252,594 of NC_054486.1, forward strand.
CTGTATTGAGGAGATATTAATGTTTAAGATTATAGTCCTGACATTCATGACTCTTCTGGTGTTTCTGGGGTTAAAAGGAACAGCTATTTACTTTAATCCCCTGACGTAGAAGCTTGTCACTAAACCTCCCCATATTACCCCTAGGCCCGTGTTTTGCATACTGGTATGTCCAATTTTGCTTCATGTAGAAGTATTTTTATTCCATCCTGCATGCCACATGCTGCATTGAAACTTTTTTTCTAATGTCGATATTCCTATATTTTTATTAGCACATTATTCGAAAAGAAATGCTTTGCATTATCACCTCCATCTGCTACATCGGCAATCTGAGATGTTCTTATAAAGGCTTTCCGCTGCATTTTCTTGAAGTTACAGTGGTGGGATAAGAGTAGTTCTGAAGAAATTTCCAGTCTACTCTTGTTTTCTCACGGGATGTGGGCGTCGCAGGCTCAGCCAGCTTTGTTACTGGCCGTCCCGCTTGACTTTAAAAAGGTGGCAGTAAAACCACCTTCCTGATCTGTTACAGTCTGGAACAGCCAATCCATGCAGACTTCAACCTTCTTCCTGCTCAAGACCCACCCCACCAATATTTGTCATGTGTCTACAATCCTCTTTCTTGATTGCTGGAGTTCATTAGGACCTGAGTTATCAGTTTAAACAATTCAGATGCATGAATCTAATGTGCATTGGACCTGCTGTTGTCTCATATCCTATCCTCTCCTTTTGTGACACTTTATGGAAAGTCTGTTTCTCCTTCCCTTTAAATAGGACTCTCTTTAAACAGGACATCCTTAGACTATAAATTAGGCATATCATCTAAAAAGTACATTGAGTAGATCAATAGCAACCAGTTCCTCTTATATAATTTGGAACAATTTTAAAGAACTTGTTTTTGTTTCCATTGAATAAATAAGTTTAGTGCTACACTTCATTAAATTAGATACTTCTGTCCAATAATTGACAGAAGTTAATGAACTAAAATTTCATTTTATCCTGCTCTTTGTGTGGGGGGTTCTGATTCACGACCTACCCACATCAGATCCATTTGAGGTGGGCATCAGGCAAACTTAATGCTCCCATCTCATTTTTCCGATTGTTGAGTGGGACTGGGTAGTTTTCTCACTTCTGGCTGCCTTTGCAAACAGTGTTGTACTAAGGAAATGGGGTGCACAGAGTCTGGTCTTCTTAAAAGCAGACTCTCTCTCTTAAAGGAACTGTGCTGAATAATGTTGCTGGAACTTAAAACATGGGAAATGGAACACCAAGGCAGAGAGTGGGTTCCAGGATCACAGGTACAGCACTGGAAGCACTAGTGGCGGAGATGGGAAGGGAGAGAGACGATGAGGTTCCACAGGAGGTGGGAGCCAGAAGGCCCTCAACGATCGCCCTCAGATGGAAGTGGGATCAGGGGGCAAAGATATCAGCTCTTGGGTCTGATTTTTGTGTTCCGAGGTCAGGCACGCACCCGACCTGAATGCACCTAAAAATTGCGTGAAAAGATGGGCGTGCGTCCCTACGTCATCATGCACACATGCAATATTGAGGTCAGTGGGCGCACGCGAGAGTCGGAACAGCACCTGTCGACAATTAAAGGGCCAATTAAGGTCATTAAAAAGCCCATTGACTGCGATTTCGTGTTGCCTGTGCAATTTTTAGTTCACCGCATGGGCAAAACAGGTAGGCGGAATTCATGTTTTTATGATTTCCTCATCCATGGGCAGGATAAAAGGCCCTGTGAGCAGCAGCGCTTTCTCCGTTATTGCCAGGCCTTTGCTGTGTGAGTACAGAGTTGTCCCAGAGTTTCTTGGCATCTTGTTTGATTGTCCAGCCTGCCTTTCAGCATCTCAGGTCCTCATCTTCTCTGGAAGATTCCCCTGGGTATTGCAGCACAGTTGCTCCTTCATTTTCAAGGCACTGCTCCTCTGCATCCCATCTAATGGGGATAGTGTATTCTGCTGGTGGAACCTCCTCTGATGAGGGCAGGAGGGAGAGAAGGTCAGGTGGGCGTGGGCAGTGTCCCAGGGACGGACCTTTAAGAGGGCTCAGTTGGTGCAGGGCCAGCAAGAAGGCCAAGGCGGGACGGCATGCCAAAGATGCCACTATTCGGTGCCTAGAGTGTTCAGGCAGCTCTCCAACTACATCCAGATGTCCGTGGTTCAATGCCGCAGGAGGCTCCGCCTCTCCAGGGACACAGTGACATCAATATGTCACATGATAGATCCAGAAATCACCTCCAACTGCGTGGGTGGACAACCCATGCCGGTGGCTTTGAAGGCCACAGTGGCCCTTAACATCTATGCCTCTGGCTCTTTTCAGGGCTCAGTGGGGGATTTGTGCAGCCTTTCTCAATCAGTTGCACACAGTTGTGTCAAGCTTGTGACTGATGCTATCTTTAGACACATCTGCACTTTCATACATTCTAGACAGACGAGGTGAGCCAGGCGGAGAGAGCATGAGGTTTCGCTGTGATGGCTGGGTCCCCCGTGTCCAGGGTGTAATAGATGCACTCACGTGGCCATCAAGGTGCCAGCAGGAGAACCGGGAGCTTTCGTCAACTGAAAGAGATCCTCTCAATGAATGTTCAGATCGTTTGTGACCACAGGACACAGGTTCTCCAAGTTTGTGCCCGTTATCCTGGGAGCTCACATGATGCTTACATCTTGTAGCACTCACAGGTACCAAGGCTGCTCGTGGCTCCTGCACGAGTGGATGGATGGCTCCTAGTGACAAAGGCTACCCCTTGAAGAGGTGGCAGATGACCCCACTCCAACACCCAAGAACTGAGGCCAAGAAGAGATACAAAAGGAATCATGCCTCCAAAAGGGCGGTGGTGGAGAGGACCATAAGGGTGCTGAAGATGTGCTTCAGATGCCTGGACCGGTTAGGGGGAGCATTGCAGTATCCTCCAGAGCCTGTCTCCCTCATAGTCGTCGCATACTGCACCCTGCACAACCTGGTTCTGGCAAGGGGAGACTACTGGAGGCTGAGGAAAGTGAGGCAGCTCCACAGGCCATGGAGGATGACTCAAGTGATAGCTCAGAGGAAGAGCCTGGGGGGTGTGGGGGGTGGGGGGGGGGGGGGGGGGGGGGGGGGGGGGGGGGGTGGGGGGGTGTGTGTGTGTGTGCGCGCAGGGTGAGGACCTCAAGGTAGAGAACAGGAACCTTCATGGAGGCAGGGACACCAGGGATGCTTTGATCCAGTGAACCACCTGCTAGGCATCCAGGGCATCGATGCCTTGTCAAGCCAATGGCATCATCTCCTTTGTTAACAATCAATAAATAAGAACCCAACCCAGTACATCAGCACCGCACAACGCCACACTTTTACAAGGCTGTGCTGCCTCTGACACCTATTCATACCATCCAGCCAACACAGCCCATTTAAGTCAAATAAGTGTTTGTTACTTCACATGAACAAAGGACAAAGTGTCCATCTCTAACACGAGTCAAAATAATTAATGTAAAAATGTCACCCATGAGATGCCCCTGTTGTGCTCAAGGTGCCTTCAACTTACATCTATGGGTGCTGCATCTTGGTTCTCCCCCTCGCTGAGAATGGTGTTGGAGGCAGCTGCTGACTCTGCTGTCCCGGTGGCCCTGATGACCTCAGCAGTTATCCGCTGGCTGCCAGAGACTGAGCAGGCTCTGCCTGGGAAGGTGCATCCAGCCCCTGGCTGGACACTCCTCAGTCGTTGCGGCATCATCAAATGCAGCAGACACTGGCAGAGGGGCAGAGGAGCTGGTTCCCTTGTCCAGAGTGCCTGGAGAAGCCCTTAGAGACGACAGGCAGCTTGTCTGCCAGCGTGAGGTGAGTTTGCACCTCCCTGCTCACCATTGATGGACAGGGACCTGGCAGGGAGACTAGATGCCTCATCCATCTCTCACACTGGCAGTGACGTCCTGAGTCACTGCCTGTGTGAGAGTTTGCAGATCCGAGTGCAATTCCAGGAACCCCTGAGTCTGCTCCTGAAGCTGCCTCTCCATGAGTCACCACTCTCCCAATGTAGGAGGCTGTGCGCTCGGTGTTAAGGGTCAACTCATGCTTCGCATGGATTCCGCCATGGTATGCATGCCCTCATGGATCTCTGCCAGTTCTCGCCGCTGGACATCCAGCATCTGCCGCCTGATGGATGACTCCAGAGGCTCATCATCTGCTTCAGCGGCAGCACCTGTGCTCCCACTGTCAGCCCCCTAGGACCTCTCTGCCTCTGCCAGCTCCTCATGCGAGCGCGATGTGCCCTCACTGCTGTGCATTACCCACAGAGCCAAATAGCTAATGCCCACCGAAGTGAGTATGTGTGCTTGTGCCTGGTTCAGAGAGACGATGTGACGCTGGTGCAGCTGTGATGTCTTCCTCTGAGCTCAATGGGGGTCCTCAGGGTTCCCGGTGGCTCCTGTAGGTGGTGCATCTGAGGGAGGAAGGCAAAAGATCAGTACATTCAATCATCAAAGTCACAGATGCTGTCTGGAAGCTGTTCAAGAAGTGCGCAGTCATGGCCTCAGCACTTAGTGGTCATGGAAGGCGGGAGGGCACAATGCCCCCATTTCTCAGATGAGTGCCTGGGAGTGCTGGTCGAGGAGGTCAGTGCAGCCCACTACAACCCTTGACAGCCTTCAGGGAGCCGCCTCTTACGTTGGGTCCCCATTGGACCCGGCACCCAACACATTCCCAACCCTACATGCATGGAAAATACATCTGGCAGCCCTGTTTCACGTTGGTCGGGCCTTATTTGGCCACCCAGTGTAAGATCATGTTCATAATGTGAACTCGGCCGGGAGCAAATTTTATATCCGCTTCCGGCCGCACCAACTTCGGGCGCGCCCTGAGGGTAAAATTCAGGCCTTGGAGTTTGGACCTGTGGACCTGGCAGCAGTACCAAAAGAGGTCTAATGACCTCATTCAGGTAGACAAAAGAATTGAATGTATCTTCACATGAAATGTCCTATCCACTGCATCACCAACCTCTCTCACTTCTCAGTGCACCAAACACTCCCCCACCTATCACTCACAAAGCAGCACACTCTGGCACTCCATGACTCAGGGCAAACATCCAGTTACTCCACCTCACCTTTACGCACTTGCCAATGCTGCCAGTTTCACACCCACCTCTCAATGCCTTCACATACCTCATGCTATTCAGCTATGGCATGCAAATCACCCAAATTCGACATGACACAATCACTGACACTTGGCTCTTGCTTTTGCAGGACAAGATAGCACACAGTAGAAGGGAGCTGAGCAGAACCAATCGGTAGTAAAGGATGCCCAGAAACTCTTGATCCCAATGGAGGAGATGACTGTCAGCATCACGGGGCTGGCTGCAATGGAACTCATAGGATCTGGCATCATTCAGGATGACTGCATCTTAGGCCCCTTCTCCACACACTCTTATTCTGCTATCTGCCACAGTGAGCATGCTGCTGATGGTGTGACCATGGGCCTCTTGCTTTCCATTCCCCCACTCCCAGCCCTTTTCCTCATACCAACATTCTCCTTCCAAATTGCTGTCTGGACCAGAGTGATACAGGCTGGTATCTTGATGTTGTATTACCTTAGTGCTCCTTCACAGCCTTCTGGTGCTGGGGACACTAGCATGGACACCCTTCTTAAGAGCAAAACAATGCTAGTTCTCAGTGCTATGGAATTGAAAGTCTCACCTGTAATCTTTGTTATCGAAATTTCTGAAAATCATCTATCATATATACCTAGTTTCAATTCAATTATGAATCTTATTCACATGTTTAGAGCAAATTTATAAAAGCATGTAACAGACAGCACACTTACCAGATCTTTGAAATATCTTTTTCAAACCTCAGGAGGTCTTTGGTCATCTCTCAAGAAATACTCCTACACTAAATGTGATATTTGCATTGAAGGAACAAAGTTAAGGAAATTCAATATTCTAAATGTTAACATTATCAAAGCTGATAACTGAAAAAAATTCTAAATTATAATTTGAATATATAGTGATTGTGGATATCCATGATATTCTAAGTTTTAAAATTCCACTTACAGGTTAGTAAATTAGGTTACTGGGATTGGAGAGTCACAGTAGATGACAGTGCTACCTGAGCACTTTATAATTAAATGCAGTAGGAAAGGAAACCAAATTTTAAATTATATTTTTAGCCTATCACCTTCCTGAAACATTAATGCGATTATAACATTATTCCGTAAAGATATTTTCAATTAGAATTGACTGGTTTTTCTCTGCGTAGGTATGGAAGTGCTAAAATTAGCGTACCTTATTTTCTCCATTTCGGCAGCTGGAACCTGAAGGAAAACTAAATTAGGAAATACTCAAGGCTTTGTTAAGCTACTCATACACTCTTCAAAAAGGTCATTCAGAAAAAAATTTAAATGATAAATGTTTCTAGAACTGCAATAAATCATCCACATGAGTAAACATTATTAATATGGAAAAAATAATGGTTGTAGAAGCATAGTTCACTCATTGGGTCCACAGCTGTAATGTAATTGAATAAATCACAGCATGGAGTTACAAAAGAGCTTTATAGGCATTGAGCAGAGTGCATTGTGTAGAAATTTGCACATTGAAATATAGCCAGGATTAAGCAAGTTAGAAAATAATTTTTGGGACAGAGAGAATAGAAGAAAGGAATGTACCATTATGGAATGCAACAGAACTGGGACAAATAGAATTTTCTTGGCTTTTTATCCTTTCAAACAAAAATCTTTTAATCTTTTGTGATCATATTTTAAATATATGTATCTGCCATTTTAAATGTTGACTTGAATTGTTTCAATGGAATTCATTCAACATTCAGTTGGTGAATAAGAAAGTAGGGCAGGGATGTGCATCCAATCCACTACTGCTTGTTTTGCGCTTTTGCCAATGATGAATTTTCACCTCAGAGTCAATTTTAACTCTAGTGCAACATGGACAGCCTGTTCGCTCAGATCTCGCTTAACCAGACCCAGCTTACCCCAAATGGATGGTAACAGTGAAAGTCTGGGTGGAGTGGGGAAGTTGCAATCACAGAGAGGGAGTGCATGGCATGCGCTTCACCCAGATCTATTCTAAAATGGCAATTGGGGTCCTGTGTGTGTTAGAGGACCCCGACTGGCATATGGAAAGGAGCCCACCCCATGAAACAGGCAGGCGCTTTGGCCTTTCAACAGTATGCCATGTATAAATGGTAGTGGGCATAGCATTAGCATTAAGTGAAATGATTAAGACTACCAGACCCATTTTCAGGGCAATATTAGCCCAATAATACTGATTTCAGACAAGCTAAAATTGACCCACTAGCGTGTGTAAGAATATGTAGTCTTTAATTTTAAACTTACCATGTTAATTTTTCCAGGTAAAGATGAAGACCTGGATTTTAAGGTGTTGTTTGGAGATGGCATTAGCTGTATGATAATCAGTGGTCTTGTTCCAGCTGAATCTTTTAAGGCTTTCTGCTCCATGTTAGTGCCGCTGTCCTGTAAAACAATTTCTTCTAATGCTCCGACCTCTCCTGTACAGTCTTCACTTTTGATTGGGTCTATGCCTGTTTCTAGATAGATTTTTCCCTTGCAATCTGGTTGCTTAGTGAACTTGCTGCATATCTTGAAGGCCGTCTGTAAATTAACTGGCTTAGGGGAGTTCGACACCTTTTGTGGTTTGGGCTCCCTGGATCCAAAACAGATGGTGTTCATCAGAAGCTTGGTTTCTATTGGTTGGCTCTAACAAGAGCTTTGACTCACGGCCATAAGATTTGATAGTGCTGAACTTTTTACTTCTGCTTTTGGATCTTCCTGGATGTAAATCACATCACTTTTTCCACCTTTTATTTAAAGCTGTAATTATTCAAAATTTCTAAAATTCTGATCCATCACCATTGTGATCAAAGCTGTCTTTACTTGAGCTATGATGGTTTGGATGGCAGTCCTTTTCTGATGTGGAGGACAGCCTCCCAGGGAAAACTGGGAAGTGCTCTCTGTCACTCCCTCTGCCAGAGAATGGAGAGCAGGGGAAAATTGACACAACCTTGACCTTTTCCACTGTCTGTTGTTTTGAATGGCTGAGTGATAGGTCACTTCGTGCCCTCTGGATAATATCTGAGCTTCCAAGTATTTGTAGGCAGAAACATCTGATCAGTCATCACTTGAATTAATTCTTGTTTAATGCAGCACCACAATGATAATCCAGCTTTCACAATTCACCCATTACTGATGGAGGTGTTGAAGTTGAGTGATTCGGTGCCCATGTGTCACAATGACTTGGTTTCTAGGAGCATGCAAGAAAACAAGATAATAGAGAAAATTCCTGTTTTAATTTGAGACTTAATTTCAACCTATTTGCATTCAGGCTAAATGCTCGAGTTTTGGAACTAGGCAATCAATAGTAACACCAAATTACTTTTGCAGTTAGACGTATGAGTCAACTAAATCAATGCTTGATGCATTAAAACGTGGCAGGTTTTCGAGGACACTGAGCATTCTGTGTAGACACTTCACCCTAAATTGATTAAAAAAGTCACATGATATTCTGGTGTGCCTGAAGCTGAAAGAGGATGACAAAAGTCAATTTTTAATTTTGGAATTATAGATCAGCATGCACTACTTTGTGAGTTTTCATTGGACATGACAGCAAGTCTCTGGGGATGTTCTAACTCTTGCTTCAGAGTTCAATTATAAAGCCATTTAGAAGCCTTGTTTTGAAGAGAAAGAGAGTTATCCTATCCAGCTAAACATTCTTTGAGCACAAATGAGATGAGCAATCAACTCTGAAAACTCCATGTCAATTTTCCCTGACAGTAATTGTGAACTCACAATTCAAAGAATGTGCCTAGAATTAGAATCAGTATTTAATGATAAATGAGCTACAATAGTTTCTGAAGTAGCCTAATACACTCTGCTTAAGATATAATGAGTGCTGAAGCAGTTCTCCCAAACGAGGGTTGCAAATTGCACTTTGGGCACATTTAAGTGATTATGATTGGTGTAGGGACATGGCAATGTGGGTGATGAATTGAGTTGGAAACTCAGCTACTGCTACATGAATTAGGCCTGGGCTATTTTAACTCTCAGGCCTCACTTAAATCCTGCTGGCCAACTTTCCATCCATTGGGAAACAGTGAATAATTGTGCAGCCTGGCTGCTGCCAAACAACGCAATGGGTCATCTTGTAGCGGAACATCTCGTGTCCAGGAAAGAGTGGGGAGTCTATGGAAAGTGGGATCTATATTTTCCATTCGGGGCCTGGAGGAGTACTGCTGCTTCACCTGGCCACGACAAGTAAAACGCAGTTTCCTTTACAGCCTGTTAGGCCGATGTTCTACTGTCCCAGGGTGGCCTGGCATGAAAGCAACAGCTTTCCCACTCAGGCCGGAATTAAAATTGCTGATGGCTGTCGGTGATATACATATCATAAAGAAAGACATTGGTTAAGATTGGAATGCCAGGATCCTGCCAGATAACTAAGGTGCTTAGCTTTACTCTGTTTGTGCCAGGTTGCACAGGTTAAAATTACTTCCAAGGTCACTGTTAGCTCTGACTTTAGGGGTGGCATCTTCCATTCCGGAGTACAAGTTGGGTGGCAGGAGCGGAAATGAGATGGCTGGCCACGTGAGATCTCACACTGTCCAGCTCATTACATGTGCTTGTGTGAGGAGCTTAATGAATCTTGTGGCAGGGGCAGAAGAAAGTCGCCATGCCTGCCCTTACCCAGGGTCAAAGGCCCTGGTGTCATATTTCAAGGGCATCCAGGCTGCCATTCACTCACTGCAAGCCAGGAACTCCAGATTATTTATCCACAATGTCCCAGAGCAGACAATGTGTGGCCCCACTGTTCAGCGATGCCTCCCTGCAGGTTCTCCTCCAGTCTGTCCAGGAAAGGTGTGAGGCTCTATTTCCCAGAGATGGCAACAGGAGGCCCCCCCCCGTCTGACCATGGTACAGCCTGGATGGAGGGCGCAGTGGAGGTTAGCACCCATGGGGCCCACAAAATAAATGCCCAGCAGTGACGTGAAAGATTGAACAATCTAATGTGTTCTGCAGGCTAAGTGGCACCATCTACTCACTGCAAAGTGACACTAATAAGGGCATCAGGCAGTGTAAGCATGCAAGTGCACAGGCATGTTAGATAGGAGTTTGGGTTGCAGGACTCAGCAGTGGACGGGACATGTGCAATGAACGTGTGCCAGCCACTTCATGCTCTCAAAGTTGCATTGGTTGCAGGACATTCTGCTTGTTAATCACTTACTGGGGGGAGGCTCAGGAGCTGCCATAGGTAGGAATGCTCCTAAACTGCTCATGCACCTATTGGGATGACACTCACTCCTTGTCTGTCTGCAGGGCAAGAACGCTCACAACCAGAGGGAGTGAGCCAAGACTGGCGGTGGCATGCCAGACCTCAGAATCCTCACCACCTTTGAAGAGGAAGCCACTGAACTAGCCAGGGAGGAGGACCTGGACCGCGCATGTGCTGAAGGCGATACAGGACTCCTGCAGCAAGCCAGTGAGGATGCCTCCAGTCTGCAGTTGTCAGATGTGCTGACAGAGTAGATGTTGTTTTAATGAGGGAACCTGCTTAGGCATCCACTAAATCTTTCTCTTCCACACTCCAGGTGTCAGCAAGAAAAGGGAAATCAAAAGACCCCAGGTGACCTACAGCTCCAACACTGAGGAAGATGCCTCAGAATCTTCAGAGGATGCACCATCACGGCATTCACTTGCACCCTCCACCAACACAGAAACATTCACTTCAGTGGGTGCACGTTCTAGACTAGGCTTGGGGTCACAATCTGGTGAGTACATTACTGACACAGGTCCACAGATGATGGAGGAAATGACAGCTGAGATCTCTGACACTTAGAGGACTGCTGAAGACCAGGCTCCTGCTGAGCCCCATGCAGATGACAATAACCATAACAGACATATTGGAGATACAGAGGCAGGCAGGGGAACATCAGAAAGAGATGTTAAACACCATGCGCAGACTGGTCTCAAGGCTGGAGGAGTCAACCCAAGTGCTGTTAGTTGTCATGGCTTTGGCATCCAAGCGCTTGGCTGCCTCCATGGAAAGGGTGGCGGTCGCCTTGGAGACCCAGGTCCAGCAGAATGCATTGTGACTGCTGGATATGCACTTGGATCTGTACTCAATCGCTCATGACATGGGTGCAGTGCAGCAGTGGCTAGGCAAGGGGAGAATGGGGCACCTCGACCTCCTCCAGATGCCTCCATCTCATCAAGAAGTCAGGAAAATGCCACCATATATTAACCGGGAGGAGAGTCAGCAAGACGTCCTGTGGGCTTCACCCAAGACACTCCAAGGTTTCCATTCAACCTCCCCTCTGCCAGTGACAATATCACCTCCAGCAGGTCAGGCCAAGGAGGGTACACCTGCAACTGTGCAGGTGCTCCCTAGGCCTTAGGCCACCAGAGGATTCCTGCCAAAGTCTTCACAGTCAACAGGGCATGTCAGTCAGCAGTCAGCAGGCTGCCTCGCCTTAGCTGTGGATGTCATGGCTGCACCTAGGTGTAGTCATAGAGAAAGAAAGATAAAGAAACATTAAGGGCACAAAGGTGTGATATCAACCACAATGGTGAATATGTAGATAATTGCCCCATGTTTATCCTTGTCCTACTCTCATTATGCTGCTAGTTCCTGAAATGATCATGTGCATTTAAGGGCATCACGCTTCATTTTGAGTACCCACAGATGATGTAGGCCTATTCAATCACCATTTATTGTCTCACATCATCCGTTGTGGAAGGCATAAGGATCCTGAACTGTGTAGGAAATTTTCTTGAGGTCTGGGTATGAATCTGGCCACCCAGCAGGTCCTGGTGTCCTGATTACCATCCCTCTGAGAACGCTTTTTGGGCAGCCTCTGAAACCACTGGCTCCCGCTGCTCTGGCTGTTGCTGTTCCTGGCGCTGGGCCAGCCTGAATTAGTTCCTCCTTAGCTGCACCATGGCTAGCAAAACAGCAAGGTTGCCTTCAGCCATCACCCGGGATGCCTGGGGTGCTCTGTGAACACAGTGCAGTGACCCATGTAGTCATCACAACACCACATTGTTTGAAACTTTCCCTCCGCTTCTGATAAATTCAGCCAATGGGAAGGCCTGTACCTGGTATCCATCTACCCCCTGGCAATCCCACCGCATCCGCCTCAACCCCACCCCCCACCCCAACATCCCAGCATGGTGAAGCTCATACTGGAGGATCACAGATGAGTGCTCCTCTTGTTAAAACATCCATGTGCATGGATAAATACTACTTCAACTGGGATCATGAAAGCCATGTCCAGGCACTCTCCCTCAGACACTATTGAGCTTTCCTCTAAAACCCTCGAGACACATTCGGTAGACCCTGTCCTTGTCATCATAAGTGTAACACCTACCTTCTTATCTGCCATTGTTATCTACCCGGATACCTTGAGGTTCCAACCTGGCACATTGGGGCCAAACCCACCCGGGCTCTGTGGGGCTCCACTTCCCTTGCCCACTCCTCCTGTCTCTGCCTTGGTCAAGAGGAGATGGCCTTCAGCTCAAGCTTCACTGCTGCTCCAGACCTTGCTGGAACGATGCTGCAATGAGACTCATGTGTTATGGAGGAATGCTGCTGCTGTCTTAGGGGTCTGACCAGAGAGGTAAGAACAAACTTCAGCATAGTTTCCCATACCATTGACTAATGATTATTAGGGTGCCCCTTTAGTTGGCCCACTAAGCACACCAGTAACTCCATCCACTGCTGAAGATACTCCTCTCACTTTGAGTCCTGGCTCTCACTGTGGGATTACATTGCAACTTTTCAAGTAAAACAATGGTGCACATTTCATATCGACGAAGGTCCAGCACCTTCTACCCTCCCATCATCACCCACCAACTTCCTTCGCTAACATTATCCTTCATCTCCCCCTGTTCCCCTTGCAACTTCCCCTATTACCCTTGACCCTATAATACCTTATGTCTTTATCTCTGCTTTCCTCCCTGAGCCCTTAACCATCCATGTTCAGGTGCCCATTCTGACCCTGACCCCTCCCATCCTTGAGGCCACTGTTAAACTGACTTTCAACGACCATTCCCATGGAACCTTACAGCACCCAGTCATGACACTGCAACTTCCACCCGACTGGATCCAACTCCTCCAGTCACCATCGCCTTGCCTCCCATACCCTAATCTTAACCATCAGAACCTTCACAATCTCGACACCCACAGCCCCATTCTTTATACACTTCCCTCTGCCACAATCATTACCCAGAAAATCCCTCCCCCAAAAGCACGACCAACAGTCACTTGAGCAGATCAGCATGCCTCTCTTGGCCCCCGGACAGCCTGTGCTATTCCCTTTCCAGACAGCCTACACTCTCCCTCCATGGACAGCCTGCTCTCTTCCTCCCTGGATAGCCTGCGCACTCTCTCCCTGGACAGCCTGCAGTCTCCCTCCACAAACAGCCTGCACTATCCCTCCCCAGACAGCCTGCACTAACCCTTTCCGGACAGCCTGCAGTAACACTGTTTCCCTTGCCCATCCACTGCTCCATCCTTCCCCACTAACCCTGCCATCTTTGCCTGGCCCATCCACTGCCTCACCCTTCCCTGCTAAGCCTGCCTTCCTTTGTCATCCTCCATGCAACTTGCACTGCTACCAGCTGGTCTGAAGCATAGACTGGCATTTACAGACACTCCCCAAAGAGGACAATGCAGCAGCTACTCACCAGTAATCAGAGAAGAAATATATTTCGCTAGGTGCATGCCACTTACATACCGTCGTAAATGTGAATGTTCGAATTTCTCACTGCTGGAGAATTTAATTTGGAGGGGCACTTAATTCTAATGAGCTAGCCTTTTAATGAGCATGCATGACATGCAAATGCATGCAAAAGGGCTTCCCAACACTGGTCAGCAGGAAGCTCAAACCACCTTTAAGTCCCAAGAACACAATTGCAAATGTTCATCCTGCTGTTGGGAAACGGATTCTTTTGGCCTCCGGCTAAATTAAGTTCCCTCGCCCACCAAGCTTCCCATTATGGGTGGGCCTGAAGATTCCTGCCTTGGTCAGCATCCAGCAAATTTGAGGCCCAGCCACCAACCTCCCAGAGGTTGTCAGTGCACTGGAACAGCTGAAGACTTTTAACCCAACTGTCCAGATCATAGACAGTAGTTTTTAACAAAATCATTAGCTTTAAGATCTCAAAATGCCTTTATAATATTTGGCTTCTGGAATGAAAAAGGGGAACTAAATCCTACAAAAGTACCTTCGGGCTGAGCTGTACTGCCAAGTTTTGATAATTCTACTAACTGAAAATCTGCAATATGCATAATTAGCTTATTTTCCAGTGAAATGAAAATTTTGAAATTTTCAAGCTTCTTCGATGGATAACTGTTTAAATGCCACTGAACTGAACCTTCCAGCATCATTCAAGATCAATCTGTGGTTTATATTCGGCCAGCTACTCCAGTTGGGGTACAGTTACAGTTGACCTTAGAACCTCAAGGGTATGATATATAAAATCAATCAGGTTCTGCTTCTGACCCCCATTCCTTGATGAGAAATGTAATTGCATGCATATTGATTAAGGATAAAATTGGGCTTGCCGATGATGTCTGTGGACATCTTGGAGAGACAAATATTAATAATCAAACTTCTTTGTGTAGTGAAGGAAAATTTTCCAACACAAAGAGGATGGTTTTCAAGTGTTGTGAGGGGAATGCACAATTTATCTCCTGGTTTTAGCATCTAAGGCTGCAAAATTAGGCACCATAGCACCAGTTTTTTGGCGCAGTGAGTGCATATTGCTTCCAAAATGGTGTCCATGATGTGTGCGCACATTTCCAGTGCTAAGCATGAAGATGTTATTTTGATGAGGGCATTAGCATGCATGTAAAGTGACTTCATTGGAAGTAAATTGTAGATTAGCTAGATTGTGAAGTCATTCAGCCTATAATGCAGATTTAATGCCAGAGCTGCCATTTCAGAACTCAACACTCCAGTTAACCCCATCTCTTAAAACATGCACAGCTGCAGGAATGACACACATTAAACAGCTGTTTAATGAGATCATCTGTTACTTTCAGGTAGGTTCTGATTTGACTACAATCACAGTCAGTACTAGTAGAAGTGTTTGGTTTCTTGTGTTGTTTAAAGTTGCTGAAGTCCACAGGGAATGATGTAGCAGGGGCTGAACGACTTTGTCTCGACTTCAAGTGTTCTGCATTACCTGCTTGCTTCCAGACATGCTTGTGGTAGCGTGCATCCCCCTGGGACTGCAAAATAAGTAGAAATGAGACAGAGCAGGACAAACTGCTGGAAGAGGGGGAGAAAGGTCTCAGCAGGAGACCATATCGACCCAGGGTGTTCAGGGAAAAATTCTCCTAAGTGAACCTCAGTGAAGTGCAGTATGTTGGAAGTCTGCATTTCATTGAGGGTTACTGCACTGAAACCTCCCTCCTGCTACATCTACAATGCAGACTCAGAGCAGGACAAGGAACCTATTGCCAATGGCTGTGAAAGTGATTGTGGCCAGGGACTTTTATGCATCTGGCTTCTTCCAGGCTAAAAATATTTGTGGCATCTTTTGCAGTCCACTGCTAGCTAAGGGAGGTCACTGAGGCTCTGTTTTTTCAAGAGAACTCAATACATTTCATTCTTTGAGAGAAGCATATGTGGAGCAAGCGAGGATTGCAGGTTTTCCCATACTGCAGGATACCATTGATTATATGCATGTCTCTGTGTGCACTGCATGTCAACTCTGAGTTGTACAGCAACCAAAAAAGGATTTCGCTCCCTCAATGTCCTGCTTGTTTTTTAATTTCAGTTTGAAGACAGCTGCCAAGCAGAAGCAACTTAGAAGGGGCAGATAGCCCATCCCAAGCTAAAGTTGGTTGAAAGTAGCTGCCAGAGAGAGCCTGGAGCAAAAGGGACAGATAGCCAGTCTCAAGCTAAAGAAGAAAATCCACAAATCCTTAATAGTGGAACAAGAGAAAGTCCCAAGCAGACCTTCTAATCAAAGGAAGGACAGGAACCTAGAAAAGGTCCTGTCAAGTGAAGTTAAGAATGAGAGGCAGAGAAAGGCTCCAAGCTTTAAGCTTAAAGGAAACAGATTTAAACTGAGAGGCCAGAAGGTCCAAAGAGGCAACTGAAGGTCTGTAATTCTTTGCTATGGGCATATGAAGCAGTGATGTACTGTTGACAGCTGAGTCAGTGGGAGAGACAGTGCATGGAAGAAAGCTTGAATGCATGTGGTGACCAGGGGAGAGGAACATCAGAAGGAGAGTTTGAAACCATGGAGGTGAACCATTACAGAAGGCGTCTGAGAGAAAGCGTTGGTTTGGGAGAAGATTCCAAAGTGAGTTCTTGGAGAGTGGAGATTGGAAACCCTCGTGTGAAAGATGGAATTCAGTGAGACTGGTTGGCTCATGGTGTGACAAGCGTCTGGGGAAGTTGATGAGAGATCCATAGTATCTGTCTGGGGTGGCATCTGTCACTTGGTTTCAGAGTGTGGTGTATCTGACCACAGGTTATCTATTGGTACATGGACTGTGTACTTACTGTGGACATTAGAGTATAAGATAGCTTTTGTGATTTGTGTTATCCTTACAAATCTGTATATATCTGTAAAGATATTGTTATGGGTGTTGGATATTGTTATGGATATTGCAATATAGTTCCTCTTTTCTTGTTTAATTAATGTTTTATGCTTTTTTCAAAAGTTCATTAGCTGACTCTGGTGACTCTGTTCAGTAGCCCCTCTCCACATATCTAGACAAAGAAGTAAAAGTTAGGACCTATCAAGTTGGGTTCCACCCTGGGATCAGGCTTGTCCAGGGGTAACCTCAGCTGGGGATCACAACACTTGTGTAAGACTATGCACAACAAGTCTTGACATGCGCTCTGCTAAGTGTGCTGAGCTCCTCCAGGGCAGGGTAGGCAGGATCTGGGGAGGTGGTGGTGTAGTTGTATTGTCACTGGACTAGTACTCCAGGGACCAAGGGTAATTCTCTGGGGACCTGGGTTCGAATCCCATGATTGCAGGTGGTAAAATTTGAACCTAATAAAAAACCTGGAATTAAAGTCTAATGATGACCATGAAATCATTGTCGATTGTTGATTGTTGAAGAGCCCATCTGGTTCACTATTGTCCTTCAGGGAATCTGCTGCCCTTACCTGGCCTGCAGGTGACTCCAGACTCTTAAATGCCCTCTGAAGTAGCCTAGGAAGCCACTCAGTTCTCAAGGGCAATTAGGGATGGGCACTAAGCGCTGGCCCAGCTAGCGATGGCCACATGCCATAAACAAATTTAAAAAACATCGCGTGCAGATCAATGTCCAGTTCCCTGGTAGCAGCCTACTGTCTGTTGATTTGAGCCACGATGACAAAGCTGCAAGTGGCTATTGTTCAACATGTTGCCATCCTTTCACAACATGGCTCAGCACTCTGGTGCACAACCCTTGCATGTTGCTAGCCTACAATAAACAAAAGCTATGCTGCACATGAAATGTGATGAAGCAAACTACCATGTGATGGTGCTTAAACAATGCTTCTGCTGCCTGCACTGCCCTGGAGGAGCTCAGCAGTACTTAGCAGAATGCATGTCAAGATTTGTGGTGGCTTATTGCACGCTGCACAACCTCAGCATAATGAAGACACAACAGTTACAACTAGCTATATGGCAAGCTGAGGAGGAAGGGAGGAGGCAATCTACACAGTCCTTTTCCTGCTGGACTGTCTGTGATAAGATCAATTACTGCAATACCAGTAAATGCAACCCCAATTCCCCATTCTCAAATTGTCCCAAACCTTATCTTGCTTCTGTTACTGAGCATTACTGCATGCACTTAGCCAGAATGCAAAAAAAAAGCCACCAACAAAATAAACATTGAAAACCTAAATTTTAACTATTGCAAATATTGCATTATCTTGCATGGTTTTACAAAGTCATGAATGAGTAAGCAGTATTTCAATATATTTATTGCAGGTGAAGCCGGTGTTTTCACACCATTAAGGTATAATTTTATAGAGATTGCTTATTTTAGGTAAAAGAAAGGAAGATCCAATATGGGTATGCATTGGATATGGTCTCTAGCACATTATTGGATTTATCTGATAACTCATAAGCGAGGTATACCATAAGGTTTGCCCAACTTTTCTGCCTTTTTCTGTACAAGCACTGGGCTAGAGTAGTGTACCTGTACAGGCCCAAGTGTGCCAGGATTTTTTGCCCTGGGCCATTAGCAAGCCTGGAGGCACCCCATCACAAGTCCACTCCCTGGTAGAGCATGGTTCTGGCTGAAGGGCAGGAAACTTCCTGCAGACATCTTTGGCTTGTAGGATGGGTTTATGAGTTCTGCACAAAGTCTGTTAGTGGAATGTCCTGATTACCTGTCAAATTCCTGAGGGTTGAAGGGGTTTAAATTAAAAACTTTTACTGACCTTTTTTCTGCTTTGATCTGCATATAAGACTCCTGTGGACCCACCTACTGCTGCATGTTCATGAGGCTTTTCAGGGTACCAGTCTATATCTTTGATCTTTTCTCCTCGTACTATCAGATTTATTAAGTTAAATTTCAGAACTTAGCATGGTGGGATTTGAGACATGGCCTCTGGGTTGCTGGGGTCTTGCACCTAACCATTACTGCACTGCACCCTTACTAAAGAAATAAAGGTTAATTCCAATAGACAAGTACAGACTGAAAGGATTTCTTTATGGAGACAAGAGGATCCTTAAGAATTTCTATCTGTTAAACCCTGAGGAACAGTTAATTATGGTCTTGAGACAGTGATGAAGAGGTGTGGGATGAAAGGTGAAAAGATGAATCTGATATAATTATTTTACACAGTGGGAAGTTGGAATGACCGACTTAGGGAGGCAATCAAAGTTTAACATTAGCATTTTGAAGAGGGAGTTACATAAGGGAGTTAGGATATAGCATATAATTGAAAGATACTGTGAGTTGTTAGTGTGTTTTTGAACTTGGGGTTTAAAGAATCTGTCATTTTCCATTGGCTGTAAATTCCTACGTTTTAACCTGCTGAAAATTTCATGATTACTCTTGCCACGTACACTGAGGTAATATTAACAATTTTAAAATTGGAATTTCAGCTTTGCTGCAATTTTATGAAAGATAGAATCAAAATGCTATGAAATATTGAAGATTTTGTCAACAATATCAAAAGAATTTGGAACCAGCCATAAAAATTGAACTCACTGACTTGTTTGATGTCATCTTGAAAGTGGCTGTCAGTGAAGCAAAGCTAATGTTCAGTGTTATTTCATGGAATACATTTTATTGTGCATTTTATAATAGGTTATCTGAAATTCATAGCAAAGCAAGATAAAGTAATAAAATTCAACTTATTTTGCAGACTCGAAACTTTATAGAATAAGAATGACTCAGTCCCATTTGTAATGACTGTGCAATGTTGGCTCAGAGACATGGACAATGTGACCCTTCCTTTCGTCATTTCTGTGTCTTTGCTGACGTCAGCTGTTTTATTGGTTTACAAAAACAAATGAACTCTGTCAAGGACAAGTATGGGTCTTTTATTTTAATGTAAGGTGTATGGGAATGCAAGTCCTATTCAATTACCCAACTCTACAATTTTAAATAAGCTTTGTCAATCAATCAAATTCAACTCTGAATAGGTCATTTTTACAATTGGTGTTGGGTATTTTCCCTTACACTGTTAAATTAAATTGAACAGGGAGAGAGTAGGATGTTGCTGGTGTTGTAGATGGAAACTTAAGTTTTAACATCAATAGTAGCCTCCTAACTAGTGTTCACATGATTGGATGCAGTTTCTGTACTTGAACAAGAGCAAATGTAATCTATCTCACTGACAACACCACTCAATCTTTGAGATTTAACATAATGTATCAATCAAAATAGTATAGTGGTGTCGCCAGTGAACTGTAAAATGTAAGATTTTGGGAGCACAAATCCTTGCATCTCACAGTACAGGGGAAGTTAATGAGAGAGATGGAAAAAATTTAAAATTAGACCGAGCAACAATGCAGAAGTTATTGCGAGCAACTTTTACCAAAAAAAATCATTTCACTGAAGGAATAAGGGGAGTGGAAAAAAAGAAAATGACTGGTCATGAGAAGCTGATATACATGAGATTAAACCCATCGACTTTGGTTGGATTGTGTTGCTGCCTGTTCAGTGGAGCAGGGTTAAATAGCAGCAGGTTAGGTCAACTGCAGGACAGTTAAGAGACGTTTGCCATTGCCTATCCACCATCATCCCTTTAAGGAACGTTTCCCTATCCATCATAGCTAACTCGCGCCTCATACCATCGTAGTTTCCTTTATTAAGATTCAGGACCCTAGTCTCAGAATCAACTATATCACTCTCCATCTTGATGAAGAATTCTATCGTATTATGGTCGCTCATCCCCAAGAGACTTCGCACAACTAGATTGCCACTTATTCCTTTCTCATTACACAATACCCAGTCTAGGATGGCCTGTTCTCTAGTTGGTTCCTCAACGTATTGGTCCAGAAAACCATCTCGTATACACCCCAGGAATTCCTCCTCTATGGTATTGTTACTAATTTGATTTGCCCAATCTATATGCAGATTAAAGTCACTCATAATTACAGATGTTCCTTTACTACATGCATCTCTAATTTCCTGTTTAATGCCATTCCCAACATCACCACTACAGTTTGGGGGTCTATATATAATGCCCACTATCGTTTTTTGCCCCTTAGCGTTTCTCAGCTCTACCCATACAGATTCCACATTATTGGAGCTAATATCTTCCCTCACTATTGCGTTAATTTCCTCGTTAACCAGCAATGCAACTCCGCCACCTTTTCCTTTTTGTCTGTCCTTCCTCAATACTGAATATCCCTGGATGTTCATTTCCCACTCCTGGTCACCCTGCAGCCATGTCTCCATAATCCCGACTATACCATACCTGTTTACATCTATTTGTGCGGTTAATTCATCCATTTTATTGCGAATGCTCCTTGTGTTAAGGCACAAAGCCTTAAGGCTTGTCTTTTTATAATTACTTGTCCTGTTGCCACTATTTTTCACTGAGGCCCTGTTTGATTCTTGCCCTTGATTTCTCTGCCTATCCCTTTTCTTATTCCCCTTTCTGTCTTTTGATCTTGTCCTTGATTCCTCCTCCTCTGACTCCTTGCATAGGTTCCCATCCCCCTGCCATTTTAGTTTAAACTCTCCCCAACCACTCTAGCAAATGTTCCCCCTAGGACATCAGTCCCGGTCCTGCCCAGGTGTAACCTGTCCAGTTTGTACTGGTCCCACCTCCCCCAGAACCGGTCCCAATGTCCCAGAAATCTGAAACCCTCCCCCTCACACCATCTCTTCAGCCACATATTTATCTGATATATCCTGCTATTTCTACTCTGACTAGCTGGTAGTAATCCTGAGATCACTACCTTTGAGGTCCTACTTTTCAACTTACTTCCTAACTTCCTAAATTCTGCTTTTAGGACCTCATCCCTTTTTTTACCTATGTCGTTTTTACCAATGTGTACCACGACCACTGGCTGTTCACCCTCCCTCTTCAGAATGTCCTGTAGCCACTCTGAGACATCCTTGACCTGAGCACCAGGGAGGCAACATACCATCCTGGAGTCTCGTTTACGGCCACAGAAATGCCTATCTATTCCCCTTATAATTGAATCCCCTCTAACTATTGCATTCCCACACATTTTACTCCTCCCCTGTGCAGCAGAGCCAACTGTGGTGCAACGGATTTGGCTGTTGCTGCGTTCCCCCGAGAGGCCATTCCCCCCACCAGTATCCAAAGCGGTATATCTGTTTTTCGGGGGAATAGCTACAGGAGATTCCTGTACTGTCTGCCTAGACCTCTTGCTCTGCCTGGTGGTCACCCATTCCCTTCCTGCCAGTGGACTCAGCCTTTGGTGTGACCTCCTCTCTATATGTGCTATCCACAATATTCTCCACCTTGCGGATGGTCCACAGTGTCCCCAGCCGCCTCTGCAGCTCCAAAACCTGGGCTTCCAGGAGCCGCAGCTGGAGACACTTCCCACATACATGCTGGCCCTGGGCACTGGAAATGTTCCTGGCATCCCACATAGAACAGGAGGAGAACACCACGGCTTTGAGCTCTCCTGCCATGACTTACCCCTTTAAATTAAAGTAAACCTTTTGGAAGATGCTTAAAATCAAATAATATCAATTATGCTAGGGCCCTTCTTCCCTGCTCCTTGTTGTTACTGAATATAGCCCTTACAAACAATGAACCACAAAATAAGACCTTAAAAACTATAAGCAATAAAAGTAGTAAATACTTACCCGACCATACTCATGGTACTCAAAGGATCACCTCGTTCCCTCCTCACCAAACTCCCTCAGTCACCTCTGCTCTCCCAGGTCCTTTTCAACTCCCGACTCCTCTTACGCTCCTTTTCAACTCCCGACACCTCTTGCACTCCTTTTCAACACCCGGCTCCTCTCGTGCTCCTTTTCAACTCCTGACACCTCTTGCACTCCTTTTCAACTCGCAACTCCTCTCGCACTCCTTTTCAACTTCCGACTCCTCTCGCACTTCTCTTCAACTCCCGACTCCTCTTGCGCTCCTTTTCAACTCCCGACTCCTCTCGCGCTCCTTTTCAACTCCCGACTCCTCTCGCGCTCCTCTCCAACTGATGTCCTTGAGCTGAGGTTACTGACCTCCAACAACCACAACCACCTTCCTTTGTGCCAGGTATGAATCCATCCAGTGGAAAGTTTCTCCCTGATCCCCACTGACTCCAGTTATGCTAGGGCTCCTTGATACCACACTTGGTTAAATGCAGCCTTGATTTCAAAGGCAGTCACTCTCACCTCACGTGGGGAGTTTAGCTCTTTTGCCCAAGTTTGAACCAAGGCTGTAATGAGGTCAGGAGCTGAGTGGCCTTGGCGGAACACAAACTGGGCATCAGTGAGTAGGTTATTGCTAAACAAGTGCCTCTTGTTAGCAGTGTTGATGACCCCTTCCATTACTTTACTGATTATTAAGAATAGACTGATGGGGCGGTAATTAGTTTGGTTGGAGTTGTCATTTTTTTTCTGTACAAGAAATACCTGGGCAATTTTCCACATAGCCGGGTAGATGTCAGTGTTGCAGCTGTATTGGAACAGTTTGGCTAGCAGCACAGCAAGTTCTGTAGAGCACTGTTATGGAACTCTTATGTTTTGAGGATGAACATGAAACTCCGGTAGGGTTGAAGGGACAGCACATTAAACTTTATAAGCTATATCTAAGGAAGCACATTTGAAAAGGTAATTGATTCCCTCTTCTAAGCAATCCTAGGGCCACATTCCAAGGTCTTTACTAAACACTGAAAAAGCTGGTGAGTCTAGATCTAGGGGGCATAGCCTAAAAATCAGAGCCAGACCTTTCAGGAGTAAAATTAAAAAACACCTCTACATGCAAAGATTGGTGTAAATTGGAACACTACTGCAAACGGCAGTTGATGCTAGATCAATCATTAATTCTAGAGATGAGATTGATAGATTTTTGTTAACCAAAGGTATTAAAGGATGTCAGGGAAAGCGGGTCGCAGATAAGTTATGATCTCATTGAATGGTGAAGCAAGCTCAAGGGGCTAAATGACCTACTCCTGTTCCTATGGTGACAGTTAGGAACATATCTCAACTGGCAAGAATTATATTGAGTGCTAAGGGGTCTATATGTGGAGCAATATTGTTAAGCCTGAGAATTTCCCCTTTGCATGGAGTAACAACATGAATCAATGCGCCCCCTCCATTTGTCCTTGCCTTTTCTCTTGTGGAAAGTTGAGAGAGAATTGATGGTCACCTAGTGAGACGCTTTGAGGTTGTGGATGTCAAAATTAGATGGTCTTGTGTATAAAGGTGCAGGTAGTAACAGGAAGGGAGTAGGAGCTAGAGAGTGTGGTATTAGGAGAAGCAGGAAGTGAATGAAGGGAAGAGAGCTCTAATAATTGCAGGAAAGGGCAATGTTATGATTGCTGAGATTTTAAGTTATGCAGAATGTAATGCGACATAGGAGTTAAGAGTCTTACATGAGTAGCTCTGATCAGGTCCTTAAATTCCTTTGCAATGTTCCAGGTCTGTAACATGGTGCTCCTGGCAACTTCCATCACCTGGGCACATTGCAACTGAGCAACTGACCAGGGTCTCCAACTTCCTGACAACTCTCCTCCTCCAGAACATTGCAGTGTTCAAAAATCACAAATCCCATGAAGTATTTACTTCTTTAAGCTATCTCTTGAATTTCCTTCTAATTGTCTAATTGTAGATGGCACACACTGCTGCTACTGTGCGCCAGTGATGGAAGGAGTGAATGTTTAAGCTGGTGGATGGGCACCAATCAAGCAGGCTGTTTTGTCTTGGATAGTGTCGTACTTCTTGAGTATTATTGGAACAGCACTCACTCAGACAAGTGGAGAAACATTCCATCATAATTCTGACGTATGCCTTTGGATGGCGGACAGGCTTCAGGGGAATCAGGAGGTGAGTAACTCGCCACAGAATCCCCAGCCTCTGACCTGCTTTTGTGGCCACAGTATTTATATGGCTGGTCCAGTTCAGTTTCTGATCGATGGTAACACCCAGGATGTTGATGGTGGGGGTTCAGTGATGATAATGCCATTGAATGTCATGGGGAGATGGTTAGATCCTCTTGTCTGCCTTTAAATATCGTCAGGAATGCTAGATATTCAAATGTTAAGTGAGCTGTCAATCAACAAAGGATCACTGTTGGCAGCCCGCCTATTTCACGAAAATGAGCAATTATCGTCAATTATTTTTTAGTTCTGCTCTTCTATTTAGATGTACGCTGTTGGCACAATGTCAATTCTGGGCCCAGAAAGGGGCTGGCAGAAATTTTGAGCCCACATCCTATTCCGTAGTTTTTAGAATATCCTAAAATCTCCTGGTCTTCTGTGCACTTACATTGAAATTACTTTTGTTCCTACTGTCTTAGTGTGCTCTCTGTGAAACCTGTCTCTGTATGCTATTTCAATTTAAATTATGATTAATGGCAACTTGACTACTAGAATGAAAACTAAACCAAAATGTCACTGAGCAGCTGAAAGATATATTACTTTTAAGAATAGTGGTGGAATTTATTGTTTACGAACACTAAGATTTTAAAATGAAACTGAACTGGACCTGAAACTGAAGATTCCAAATAAGGTAGTAGCTGCATTTCAGAATAACTTGGTATGCTGCCAATCTCTTTCATGATTCCCCTTCACTTTGGACCCTCCAACAATGGGCAGAATTGTCCTCTCCCACCAGCGGTGGGAATTGTAGTGGGCGGGGGCAGAAGATATGGCAAGATTCAAAAAATTAGTTTCCGAACATCAGGAAACTAGGCCGGAATCTTGTTCTTCCCACTTTCATGGTGGGTTTCACGCTGATGTACATCAGAAAGCCCTTTTGCATCTCATGAATGCTCATTAAAACCCCAACAGACCAGAATCCTGCTCCCCTGTTACATTTTCAGCCCTGCCAGTGAGAATTTAGACCATTCTGTTTCACAACTCAACATAAGTGGTGTGCATCTGGCAAGGGATACTTCAAGGACTTACCAGGCACTTGACATTGCCTGCACCATTCCCAATGGCCACTCTCAGGTGCTGGGAGACAAACAGGAGGTAGTACGTATGGGAAAGGGGGGGGTTCAGGGTACGAAGGGGGTGGCAGTCTGCAAGAAGGGGTTTAGGGCACAAAGTTAGGGGGGGTGGAATTCTGCAAGGAGGGGGTTGAAGGCATGAGAGGGTGGGGTGGAGGACACGAAGTGGGATGGAAGGCTGGAAGGGGGTACAGTGTCTGTGGGAGGGGGGGGTAAGAATGTTTTATAGGATGGGATCTGTTGAATCTATGGTGGAGTCCTGGAGGGAGAACTGACGGTACTGGTGGTAGGAGGGAATGGTTACAGTGAGAGGGGGATGTGGTAGGGTGGGAGGGTCAGGGTGTGTGTTTAACGGGTGTAGTTCTCATCAGGAGGGTCATTGAGGGGTCAAGAAAGGTGGCATGGATAATGGGAGTGGGCAGGATAAGGGTGGGCATGGGTATGGTGACGGGCATGGGCTCTGAGAGGAGGGAAGGCATGTGGAGGTGGATGGTGATGAGGTCCAGAGTAAAGGGGGGGAGGTTCAAGGGTTACAGAGGGGAGGGTAAAGGTAACATTAGGGGGAATCAATGGTGATGGGGGGTAGTTGGTGAGTGACAAAGGAAGGTAAAAGGTGGTGGAGTGGGTCTGGAAGGAGTTGCGCATAATCTCTGCATCAGCAAGGCAATGCCCTCGATGTCCAACTGTGATGCATTGAGGTGGGAGAAGGGTCTTCTCGGGTGGGTGGATCTCAAGGTCAGCTCACTGGCCAACCAAAGGGACATCCCAATAATCATGAAGGAACTGTATGAGAGGTATGGTCATTTGAAATCCTCACTGGATTGTGCAGCCCACATGGCCTTTGACAGTTCTCCTGATGTTCCCTTCTGTCTCTTTGAATCTTCAACTTGTGTCTTTGGGCCAGTTGAAGAGGCTCTTCATCTGACTCGGACTCTGCCGGTGCTTGTTCTCCAGTCTAAGTGCCAAAGACCTCAGCTCTCACTGCCTCCGCCTGCTGCTGTGAAGATGTGTCAGTGCAATGGCCACCAGTGAGTGACCCCCAAGTCTACACTTGAACTATGGCCTACCGATGTGTGTGTCTCTGTACTGGTGGAGGTGCAGGTGAATGCTGTGTTGGCTCCACTGGTGTTAAAATGTCTTCTTTCTCCTCCTGAGGTGGCCTGGGAGCTTGGGCTTTCGGCAGTGCTGCAGTGGAGGAGGCTGGCTTCCCCCTCTTCCTGTTGGCACCTGAAATAGAGAAAAGAGAGAATGAGTGACTGCTTAGGTTGGCTGAGATATTACAAACATCACACACGTTCTTGTCCGAAGTTGCCTCTGCTTCCTTACTGGATTGTTGAGAGTGGCGGATCTCGCCATCGGCACAGGCACATTCTCTGTCCTCTCCTGCCAGCCCTGCAGTCTACTGCTCAAATGTTGTGAGGTTTCATAGCTCCAGCATTCCACCTCCCGTCTTCTCTATCTCCCTCCTGTTGTGGGCAATCATGTCCTTCATGAAGACAGATGGATTGAGTGTGAGCACATTGAATGAAAGAGCAGGCCAAAGGCAGGAAGTCCTGCGGAGAGAGCCTCACCTCCTGCCTCCGTGGAACCTGTCAGGAGGGTAATAGATTACTCTCCGCTTGTCAGGATGAGTGCAGCTCCCACAACAATGAGGATGCTGGACACTATCCAGAGCCAAGTATCCCACTTGACTGGCACCCCATCCACCATCTTCAACATTAACTCCCATCAGCACTGGTGCAGTGGCAGCAGTGTGTACCACATACAAAATGTACTGCAGCAACTCACCTAGGCTTCTTTGATAGCACCTTCCAAACCTGCACCTCTACCACCTAGAAGGACAAGGGAACATGGAAACATCACCACCTGCAAGCTCCCCTCCTAGCCAAACATCCTGCACTGCTGTCTCTTCACAGCTGGTGGGTCACAATTCTGCAAGTCCCGATCTAACAGCACTGTGGGAATAACCACACCACATGGACTGCAACAGTTCAGGAAGGCAGCACACCACCACTTACTCAAGGGCAATTAGGGATGGGCAATGAAAATGCTGGTTTAGCCAGTAGAAGGTTCACTTACCTTAGCGGAGCAGATGAACTCATTTATACATTTCCTGCACTGCAGGGCTGTCCTCTTTTGGACCCCGTGGGAACTGACTGCCCTGGTACCTCCTCCCAGGTCACCGATGTCAGCTGGGAGGACCTCTTGCTCTCATCCCTCAGAAAGAGGACTTCCCACCTTTCCTCGACCACCTGGAGAAGAATCCCCAGGGAGGTCTCGCAGAGGTCCACAGCTTGCTGACTTCTCAACATTTTCGCTCTCTGAAGGCCCTGGCGCCATGAATGAATGGCTCTCTGGGTGTTTTTTAAACATGGAGACCTGGCATGCCCCTGCCTGCCCCTGCCACACTATGTAAAGTGATCCTCATGGCTGCATAATTAATCAGGTCAACAGCATACGATTTGGCTGTTGTTCACCCACCCTGCTCAACAGTGGAAGTCACTTCGACTTCCCGTTCCAACCACCGGACTTAGTGTCAGAGCAGAAAACTCCAGCCAATATCTCCTAGTAGTGTGGTCTCTGCCCAATGGCCACTTTAAAATCCGTGTGGCTTTGTCTCCTGCTTTGTTTTATTTTTGCTTGGCTCGTTTGCACAATGGGCATCCCTGACCTAAAGTGTGCTGCAACTGCTGTCCTCTAGGGAGCTAATGGCCTCCTCATACACAAAAAAAAACACTTAGGCCTGAATTTTACATTCTGAGGCCTGGTGCGAGCCGGACCTGAATGCACATGAAATTGTGCGAGACAACACCAGGCCTGCGTCCAGAGGTCATCGTGCAACCGAGCAATAATCAGGTCTTTTGAGCTTCAGTCTTTGCATTGCTAACCTTCATTTCAGGACTCATTGGTGTCTCTGAGGCCCCTGAAGGATTCATCCGGTGTGGATCCTTCCAGTCACCAGACAGCCCTCTTTCTCTGGTAATGGGGATTGTGGCCTCCATTGGTGGCACCTCCTCTGAGGAAGAAAAGAGGGGCAGGAGGGAGAGGAGGCCAGGTGTCCGTAGGCAGCATCCAAAGGATTGACCTGTGGGAGGAGATGTGCAGGCACAAGAGGCGCAGTGCCAGCAGGTAGTCCAAGGCGGAAGGGGCCGCAAAAGATGCCACTATCCTGCCGCCAGGGTTTGAAGACAGTGATGCAGCTGCCAATATGTCTGAGGTGCAATGCCGAAGGAGGCTCTGCATCTCCAGGGAGACTATGGTCTCCATTTGTCATATGATTGGGCCGGAAATTATGTCCAACTGTGTGCATGGTCAGCCCATGCCAGTGGCTCTGACGGCCACAGTGGCCCTCAACTTCTATGCCTCTGGCTCTTTTCTGGGGTCAGTGGGGGATCTGTGTGGAGTGTCCTAATCAGCTGTCCACAGTTGCGTGACTGATGCTCTGTTCAGACGGGTCATGACATTTATTCATTTCCGGATGGACAAGGCCAGCCAGGCTGAGCGAGCCAGAGGCTTCGCTGCAATCGCTGGCTTCCCCCGCATCCAGGGTGCCATCCACTGCACACATGTGGCCACTAAGGCACTGGGGGTGAGCTGAGTGCCTTCATCGACAACATGACTCCTATTATACCTCTGCTTCAGTTCTGTTCTTGGGTGCCGGAGAGGCGCCACAAGCCATCTTTTCAATGGATTGGCCTTGCCATCCAGCAGCCATTCATCCAGTCAAGCTGGGGCCATGAACAACCTTGGCACCTGTGAGTGTCGGTGGGTGTATGCATCATGGGAACGTCCAGGGTAGCTTGCACAGGAAGGGCTTCCACTCCATGAACGTCCAGATAGTTTGTGACCACAAGACGCAGATTCTGCAAGGTATCCTGGCAGCTCCCATGACACATACACCCACCGACACTCACAGGTGCCAAGGCTATTCATGGTTCCAGCTCGACTGGATGGATGGCCGCTGGGTGACAAGGGCTAGCCATTGGAAAGGTGGCTTATAATGCCTCTCCAGCACCCAAGAAGAGAGGCAGAGCAGAGGTAAAATCGGAGTCATGCCTCCACAGGGGCAGTGATAGAGAGAACCATAGGTCATCTGAAGATGTGCTTCCGGTACCTAGAACATGCAGGGGAGCACTACGATACCCTCCAGAGCGTGTGTCTCTGATAGTCGTTGCATACTGCACGCCCCACAATCTGGCCTTGGCAAGGGGGGGACCCGCAGGAGGACAGCTCCACTGGCCACAGATGTTGACTCCAGTGGTGGATCAGAAGAGGAACCCAGTGAAGAACTCAGTGAGGATGTGGAGGCAGGCCCCTGGAGCCTTGAGAGAGGCAGGGGCACCAGGGAGGCCTTGATTTGATGCTCCTTCAGCTAGGCTGCCAAGGCACTGCATCCACCTCATGCCAGGGCTGCCGCCTCCTTACAGAATGTTTTAAGTGACCCATTTCATTGAACCCAAAGTCCACTCAGTGCCTGTGCAATAAAGTTTAGAACTACTCATGTCCAGAATGAGACCCTGCACCTACAAAACAAGTGAAGCATATTCAGGCCATTAAGACAAAAGTAAAATTTATATAATGTTGACATAGAAAATGAATATAATACTATGGGTGCT
Organism: Carcharodon carcharias; assembly: GCF_017639515.1. Classification (NCBI taxonomy): domain Eukaryota; kingdom Metazoa; phylum Chordata; class Chondrichthyes; order Lamniformes; family Lamnidae; genus Carcharodon; species Carcharodon carcharias. The sequence goes on from NC_054486.1 coordinate 76,282,772, forward strand.
AATGGTCACACCAGTAAACAAATTAGCAAAACATGGCAGAGCAGAAGGTCACCCATGAAATGTCCCTCTTGTGCTCATAGTGCCTTAAACTTATGCTTGCGAGTGCTGTGTCTTGGTGACCCCCCCCCACCCCCTTGCTGGCAGTGGCATTGGAGACAGCCTGCTGACTTGCTATCCTGTTGACCTTGATGATCTTGACAGTTGCCCTCTGACCAGTGGAGCCTGTGCAGGCCCTGCCTGGGAGGGAGAGTCCAGCACCACAGCTGGGTACTCCTCATTCATCGCAGCGTCATCAGATACCACGGTCACTGGCAGAAGGGCGGAGAAGTTATGCCATCATCCAGAGCACCCTGAGAGGACACCCCAGAGCTGACAAACAGCTCATGCGCCAACATGAGGTCACTCCCGACCTCCCTGCTCGCTATAGATGGATGGGCGCTAGGTGCTTCATCTATCTCTCACACTGGCAGAGACCTTCTGAGGTCAGTGCCTGTGTGAGGGCTTGAAGGTCTGAGCATAGCCCAGGACCCCTGATTCTGTCCCTGGAGCTGCCTCTACATGAGAGCCGCCACTCTCTCATTGGAGGAGGCAGTGTGTTTGGTGCTGAGGGTCAACGCAGAGGTCATGCTCCACATGGACTCATCCATGACTTAGACCATGGCACGCAACCCTCAGGAATTTCTGCCAGATCCTCCCGCACATCCCACTGGACATCCAGCATCTGCTGCCTAATGGATGGCTACAGAGGCTCGTTATTTGCCTCAGATTCAGCGTGATCCTGGTCACCAGTCCTCCGACTGCCGGTGCCCTGGGCACTCTTTGCCTCCGCCTGCTCCTCATGCAAATTGTGCCATGCCCTCCCCCCTGTGCACTGACAATCTAACGCCCATCGAGATGCTGGTATCTGCACTGGTTTCTGGGGCAGAGAGTGCGTGTGATGCATATGCATCTGATGGCCACTGGTCCTCCGGTGTCAATGGTGGCTTATCGGGGTCCTGTGCTCATTGTCTGGGTAGCAATTCTAGTGAAGTAAAACACCATGGCATTAGTATTTGTCATCACACTGTCACTGTGCATGCTAGGTGGGCTGGTGAGACAATGGAGATCTGCATCATGGTGCCATCATCTTTCAATGAACACTGGTGACTCCAGGTTTAAGGTTTCCATTACAGAGGAGACAACACAACAGTGCTTTACTCTGACACTCTTGTATCTGTGCACTGCACTTTTACCTTTGTCAGAGGCCCCTGCCCCTCCATGGCTGATGGAACGAGCTGGGCGCTGGCACTCCATCTCTAAGGCATCCATCTCAAACCTCATCAGTATGAGCCTCTTGACCTCTCAATGTTGTTATGGCCTCTCTTCTCCTGAAAGGTCAGAGGAGCATTGATTAGTCCACTCTCTACCTGCAGCCTGGCCAACTCTACCTGAGGAACACATTGCAGGGCACATCCAAGTCATGGCCCTTAACCCGCAGAGCAATCAGGCCAAGTAGCCAGAGCTCACCCCCTTGGCCGGCGCTGATATCATTGACAGTTGGCACTCAGACTCTTACACCCCAGCCATTAAAACTTCCCCACACAGATCCATGCCAACTCGGTACTCAGCCTTGCCGAGCGCAACAGGTTGTTGAATCTTTTGCGGCACTGCGCCACATAACATCGTGGCCGCTGACCTGGGCTGCCACCTCTGTCCATGCGTTCTTGGTCAGGTGCAGTGGCCTCCTCTTGCCATCCCTAGAGATGAGGACGTCCCACTTGGCACTGACCTCCTCCACGAGGATTCCTAGGCACTCATCCGAGAACTGGAGGGCCGAATGCCCACAGGACTTGCCCTCCAGCCTGGCGTCCCCAGCAGGTGCAGATGCCATTGCAGCTCAAACAAAAAAATGTTTCGTCAAACAGCTCCAAAGCTACAAGGTGTCCCCTGGCAGCTTTCAGGGAGCTGCCTCGGCTGCTTTTAAATCCCCCTCTGGGTCACCATTGGACCCGGCACCCGACAGGCTCCCGCCCCCACCCGGCCCTTTTGACGATTGACCCTTAATTGGCCACCCAGCATGAAATCGCATTGGAAATGCGATCTCACCCGGGAGTGGATTATACATCGGCTTCCAGGCCTGCCCACTAGGCGTGCATGCCAAGTGTGAAATTCAGGCCTTAATGAAGTTTCCAAGACACAAGTTAAAGCAAAGGACAGCCAGAAATGACCAGAACGTTGATATCCTTTTTTCACTATTTTGGCTCTGCCAGATAATACATTTATCCAAGGGTTTAAGTAGATAGGCTTATAATTATTTCTTCTTTTTTTCTTTTCATCTGGAATCAGTACCAAATATATAGCTCATCACTCCTGCTATGAATAGCCATTCTAGTAGCATAGTAGTCTCACTGATGTCAGAGAAAGAAATACCACAGGGTCTAGAAAACCGTCATTGACATTCACCACCAATACATTTTTCCCAAAATTAGTTACAGAAAAGCAATTGCTGCAGCTGGATCAGAGACATAAGTCAGTTATATAGAGAACTAGCCCAGGGTTCAGCCACCAATTCATTAGTAACCAGGGCATCAGATGTGCTTTGAGAGTAAACTTACAGGCACCTAAACCTGAAATATAGCAGAGGTCAAAGTCCAACCTATCAATCCTGTCAAAGTACATGCCTGCAGTGCAGTCTGTTGAAATTGCTGCTTTTTCTGGGGTCAAAAGGCTAAAATTATAGCAAGAGTCAGAGATTGGAGACATGAGATGGAGATATAGGCTTCTCCTTGAAAGACAGGAAAGACGCAAACGAGCCTCCAGGGTGGTGAATCCAGCAAAGCCTTATTTAAATAACTCTTTGCTGACTCCTAGCCAGATTGGCAAGCAGCAACAATAATTAATTAACAGCAGCAGGCTGCAACCAAGGACCCATGGGGAGCTCCTCCCACAGTCAGCGTAAGGAGAACTTTGCAGGAGATTAATGATCGGGGGTTTCAATGTGGGTCAGGGCTGGAGATACACAAGGATGCCTTAGGGCACTGCTGCTCCTCCTGACCCACGAGATGCTCTAAAAGGATAAGTTCTTTAATACTAACCTGATCTGCTGCTACCTCCCACCTTGAATCTACTGCCAAGCAACTGGCAGCATAACACCAATTCCCCACCTAACTCCCCCAGCTCCAGATGTTCAGTTAATTCTAAATCACACCACTGATGATGTGATAGAGTGTGACTTCTGAATGCAGAAGCATAACTGACAACCTGCAGGGGTAGTAAAAATGCAAACAATCAGCAAGGTGGAAAATTGGAGCCAGGAGGTTGAACTTTAAAATGTTAATTCCTCTTGTGCACCCTTCCCACTGCACTGGAGTGTGGAGGTTAAAATCAGCGCCAGGTTAAATCAGCATCAGGTTAAATCTATGCCTGAAGTATCAGGTTGGGGTATGAGCATTCAATTCAATTCAAGGAGGAAAGTGTCTGCTTGATAAAGAAAATGCTTCCAGGCTATAAACTGAAGTTTCAAATGATTGCAGCCGTTAGATTTTATAAATTTGGCAAATTGGTGCAATATGATGCCAACTCATTTAAAGGTGAAGACAATCCACAGGTCAAGTGACATATTGGGGCTGTAACTTTTGAGCTCCAGGGTATTGAATTGGGGCAGTGCCCCAAAGATGCGCTGGGAAACTCCCTTCGGAAGTTCCCAGGTAAGGGTTTGCATGGCAATTGCCCAGGATTCCAATTTTCCCCAGGCAATTGCCCTGCACTGGGAACTATCCGAAAATGCGATTTAAATCACAAACTTCAGATATTCCAGCTGGGTTACACCATTAGTTACCCAGAAAAAGTTAGCAAGATTAAAACAATATCTAACTAATGTACAGATCCAGGGTACTACCCCCACACCCACAGCTATCCCCCCACAGGACTCCCTCATCCCCTGACCCTCCAGGGACCTCCCCCAACCCACTCAACCACCCCTCCCACCCCCAAGGGGCCACAACCTTTGACAGGAATTCCCTGACCCATAGGATTCCCCCACCCCCCACAGGGACTCTTCCACCTCTCCCCCGGCGCCTGGCCTAACCCTCCATCCCAGAGGCCCAACCTGACCTATGACCACACCCCTGATCTCTGCACCCACCCCCATCCTCCTACCACCCCCAGACCCGACTACCCAGCCTGACACCCCTCCCCGAGGCCCGACCCGAGGTCTGAACCCCTCCAATCTCCCAACATCACAGCTCCAACCTCCCTCTGAACTCCCATCCTCCGACCACTCAAGACCACAACCTCCACCTCCAATCCCCTGACCTCCAACCCCACTGACCTCCAACCACCCCCTCCTCCGACCTCCCCCTCTCCAACTACCCCATACATCTGCCCACCAGATCTCTGATCACCCCCATCCTCCAAACCCATCACTGACCTACCCCGACCTCTGATCCACCCATCCTACTACCACACCCTCCAACCCCCACCTGACCACCCCCCTCACTTCCGACCCCCTAACCTCTGAGCCCCGGCCTCGGATCTCTCCTCTTCAACTTCCCCGACCTCTATCCACCTCCAACCAACCCTGCCTAACCTCCAACCACCATCCCACCTCCGACCCCTCCGACATCCAACACCCCCACCACTGACCCACCCCAACTTCCGACCCCCTGACACCAGACCCCTCAACCTCTGACCCCTGACCTCCGATCACCCCTCAACTACCACCCACCTCTGACCCCCTCCAACATCTGATCAGCCCCTGTCCAATCTCCCCCATCTCAACCCCAATACCACCCCCTCACCTCCAACCACCCCCTCCAAAGCCCTCCAAATCTGACTAATCCCCCACCTCCGACCAGCGCCGTCTTCAGCCTAGTACAAATCTCCACTTCTGATCCCCCCCACCTATGACCCTCCCACCTCTGACCCCTACTTCTGACCACTGACCACTAACCCTCCTGCCTCCAATTCCCCCCACCTGACCTCCAATACCCCATCCCCACATCCCCTCAAACCTTATCCATTTATCTTAGACAGCTACCTTCTCCCTAGCCTGTCAAGGTCCTTTAAACCTCAATGGACCTTTAACTCACCTGGTTTACGGCAGCTAGTGCTGTAAAATAGGGGGCGTGGCCACCTTCATTTTTACTCAGCTCCACTTTGACTCCAGGCCTTGAGGATGCGCTGCATTGTCAGGATCCCGCCCAGCCAGAATCGGAAGGCTGGGCGAGATAAGATCGAAAGAAAATTAAAGTAAGGAATTGGGCACGGAGTGGCAATCTGACACTGGTTGCCACTCCAAGGAAGTTCAGGCCCAGTCTAACCAGAGCATCATTTCAGCAAATAAGATTTGTTCCCAAAAATTGCTTAAATGGATCAAAGATATTTGAGGTTGGGGATTTGTGATAAACAGCAATAATATTATGTGCATGGCAAAGTCTGTTGCTCAAATTCTATGTTCCCATATTTGAATTAGCATTCACACATGCCCAACACCTCAATGATGAAAACAAAAATAGACAACAGGACAACCCTTGGAAATCAGTAAAATGGGAATGTGGATAGCAGCAAAGAGACAAATGAAGCAGCATTATCTCCCAGCTGAGAAAAAGATTTGCTGCATTTTATGTTTCATTCTGAGTCTCAAACCTCCATATCCAGAGTACAAAGCTATATCAATTGAGATACCATGTGAAGCTGCACTGAAAAATCCATGAATGTTGCCTGTTGACTGTTGTTTACTGATAATGCTCACCTGACCAACATAAATTAGGCCAGGCAGAATGTTGGTTCCACAATACGCCAATGGTATTGCCAGGATCAGAACTCGCGGATTTTTAAAAAAGTGTTTATTTAAAGGCCGCGGTAGAGGCATTGCCTGAGTTCTTTTGTGTATGAAAGAAACAGATTTCTCTAATCAAACAGCTGGGAGTGGAAACTAAAGTGAGATTTGATTTTCAAATCAGCTGGCCATTAGCCTGCTCTGAGCAAGAGAGAACATAAAGGATGCCAGGGCTCGAGGAAATGGTTGAAGCCACACTGAATCCTGAGGATGAAATTAAAAAGACTTTTTTTTAAATCCAATTATGCTACATTTCTGTATTTAAATCATAAAAATGCACACCGTTCTTCAACGCAGTTCAGCTTTCTAAATTACATCTTTAGGTTATATGTCTTTAAATCTCTTGTCCTGATAAGCTGGAATGCTTATGAATCCATATCAAAATAATTATCTGCGGATAATTGGTGATTAAGGTTTTTTTAAAATCTTGGTGTATAAAGTCACAGTGAATTGCATACAGATTTGATAGTTTTCTGAACCAGCTTGGACTAAAAGAGATGTTGATTCCTTAAATCCTTTTAGGAAACCATAATAGTACACTACAGCCCATTTTACCTAGGTATCAAGATTACTGTCATTTTACAGAAAACAGTTACAGCAAATGTCCCCGGAAGAAAAATGGCATTACTGCCAAATCAACAGGACTTTGGACTCAGCTGAAATCTGAAATGGCTACCTTTATACCACAATCTAACATGGCAGTGGGAGCTGCTTGGTCCACTTTAGGATCATCTGTTCCTGGACATAACCAGCAGATTTAACATCTTAGAAAGCAAAGTCTTGGAAGAGTACTTTCTGTGTGAACCACTGTTTCCAATTTACACATGCTCAGAAAAAAAATGGAATTAAATATCTTCAGTTTTATGTGCTTTTTGCCCTCATGATCCTATCATTGCATGTGTCTGTTTCCCTCCACCGTGACTTATAAGCAATAGGAATTGTCCATGAGAATTAATTGACTATAAATGGAGCATGCACTTTGGATCCGCCTGGGAAATGACCTAGATCCACGTGGCCCTGTATGGAGTATGCAGCTGTACCATCATGTTATGTGGCACTACCACCTAAATGAAATAGATTCAGAACAGATGTAGCAGCTTAAAACTGGGCATCCATGAGGCACTGTAAGCCATTAGCAGCGGAATTGTATTCAGCCACAATTTTGCAAACTCGTTTTCGAGCCTATCTCTCACTCTACCATGAAATGAAGGGATCAACCCTAGTTCAGTGAGGAGTGCAGTAGAACATGACAGAAGCAACAGGAGGCATATCTAAAAATGAGCTGTCAACCTGGTGAAGCTACAGTACAGGGCTATGTGGAAGCCAAACAGTGGAAGCTGTGTGTGATATACAGAGCTAAGTAATCCCACAACCAATGGATCAGACAAAAGCTCTGCAGTCCTGCCTCATCCATATTTGAAAGGCGGCAGACAATTAAATATTTAACAAGAAAAGGAGACTCCACATACAATGATGTAGCAGCCAGAAGTGCCAGGTCAATCCATCTCAGCCCCCTGCTGTCCACAGCATCAGAGACACCAGCTTTCAGCCAATCTAATTCACTCTACATGATATTAACAAATGACTGAAGGTACTGGATCAGCAAAGGCTATGGGCCCTGACAATATCCTGGCTGTAATACTGAAGACTGTGCTCTGGAACTAGCTGTGCTCCAAGCCAAGCTCTTCCAGTACTGCTACAACACCGGCACGTGATCAAAATGGGAAATTGCCCAGGTATGTCCTGTTAACTAAAAATGGGAAATATCCAATCTGACCTATTATTACCTCATTATGCTATGCTCAATCATCAGGGGTCAGGTCATTGATGGCGCTGTCAAGTGGAACTTACCAAACAAAAACCTCACCCATACTCAGTTTGGGTTTCAGCAAGGCCCTCGGATCCAGATTTCATTACAGCTTTGATCCAAACATGGTCAAAAGAGCTGAACTCCAGATGTGTTATGAGAGTGGCTACCCCTGACATCACAGCAGTATTTGACCAAGTGTGGCATCAAGCAGCCCTAATAAAACTGAAGTCAATGGCAATTGGGGGAGAACTCTCCACTGGTTGGAGTCATACCTAGCACAAAGGAATATGGTTGTGGTTATTGGAGGTCAGTCATCTCAGCTCCAAATCACCACTGCAGCAGTTCCTCAGGGTAGTGTCCCAGGCCCAACCATCTTCAGCTGCTTCATCAATAACTTTCCCTCCACTACAAAATCAGAAGCGGGGATGTTCACTGATGATTGCACAATGTTCAGTACCATTCATAGCTCCTCAGGTTCTGGAGCAGTCCATATCCATTTGCAGCAAGACCTGGACAATATTCAGGTTTGGGCTGATAAGTGGCAAGTAATATTTGCAACTCACATGTGCCAATCAATGATTATCTCCAACAAGACAGAATTAGCCATCACCTCTTAATGTTCAACAGCATTTTGAACACTGAATCCCCCATCATTAACACCTTGGGATTTACCATCAACCAGTAACTTAACTGGACCTGTCATATAAATACTCTATGACAAGTAACAAACCTCCTGACTCCAAAGCCTTTCCATTATATACAAAGCACAAGTGAGGGTTGTGATGGAATATTCTCCACTTGCCTGGATGAGTGCAGCTCCAACTGTCAACAAGCTCAACATCATGAACATAAGAAATAGGAGCAGAAGTAGGCCATTTGGCCCCTCCAGCCAGCTCCACTGTTCAATACGATCATGACTAATCTGATCATGGCCTCCAAATGCCACTTTCCAGCCTGCCCTCAACAACCCTTGACTCCTTTGTAGATCAAAAATCTCTCTAACTTAGCCTTGAATATATTCAATAATCCTGTCTCTACTGCTCTCTGGAATAGTGATTTCCAAAGTTTAATGACCTCAGGTCCATCTTAAATGGGAGATCCCTTGTTCTTAAACTATGCCCCCGAGTTCTAGATTCTAGAGGGAAAGCGTCCTTTCAGCATCTACCCTGTCAAGCCCAATCAGAATTTTATATGTTTCAATAAACTCACCTCTCCCTCTTCTAAACTTCAATGAGTGTAGGCCTAGCCTGCTCAATCATTCCTCTTAAGCCAACCCCTTCATAGGAATCACCCTAGTGAATCTTCTCTGAACTGCTTCCAATGCAATTATATATTTCCTTTTAAATATGGAGACCATAATTATATGCAATACGTCAGGTGTGGTCTCACCAATGCCCTGTACAGTTGTAGAAAGAATTCACTACTTTTATACTCCACTCCCCCCTTGCAATAAAGGCCAACCCCAGACAAAACAGTCTGTATGTTTGGCATCTATCCACTGGCTTAAACAGCCTTCACTGTTACACAGTGGCAACAGTGTGTACATCTGCAAGATACACACCAGCAGCTCATCAAGCCTCCTTCGACACCACCTTCCAAACCCTCTACCACCTGGAAGCACAAGGACGGCAGATACATGAGAACACCAGCATTGACAAACTCCCCTGCAAGCCACACACCATCTTGACTTGGAAATATATTGCCATTCCTTCCACTTTCTTAGGGTAATTGGGGATGGTTAACAAATGCTGGCCTCACCAGCAATGCTCACATTCCGTGAATGAATGAAAAAAGGACATTAGCTGATATTGTTGTGTGTGTGTGTGTGTGGGTGGATGGGTGGTGGGGGCGGGCGAGGTGGGGGGGTTGGTGGGGGGGTGCGGTGGGTGAGGGGATGTTGTGGAGGTGTGGTGTGGGGAGTTACATGAGGAGTTTAGGCCTTTACCAGTTTTCTGTGGATTACTTTGTGTGATATTATTAATAAAAGAAGCAGAGGGGAGCAATATGAAATGTAATGAACTGTGAAAGACATTTGGGACTATGTACTACATATTTAGTGGCCTAGGATTTTCAAGTCTCACTTGATATGCAGTGTACTTCCCCACCCCAGAGGTGTTCTATCTTCCTCAGTTAACAAATTACGGCACTGTTAAAATGCATTTTCATGTTCTTGGTTTAATGAAAAGGTGTAGTGATCAATGGAAAAGTGCTAGTTGGATTCTGACAAACACGTGCTTGTGCCCTGGGAATAATTGCTTTTAAAAAGCAACAGTAATTCTATTGGGTTGAGTGTTTTAATTCCATTGGACTACAATTATCCAAGATTGTTTTGGGTCTGCTTCAATATATAAGTGATAGTATCTGATTCTCCAGTGTACTTTGCTGGAACTTGTGCAAAGACCTCTAATAAGTATTTCCACATCATCAGTACTTCACAGTGGGTATATTCTTCAGTCCTGGGTACAGGTACTTTTTAGAAAGTTGGTAGGTGCTCTGTTAAACTTTCTGGTGTTTTGTGGAATCACTGCCATGGCTTTAGCCTTAGAGATGAATCCAAAGGTGTACCACATGTCTCTGCAATTCACTTTAATTCCCCTCAATGTTCCAACTATCCTCTGAGGTAAGATTTTATGGGGACCCTTCCATTAGTTTTTTGGTTAAGTGACCCTTGAACTTTCCTTTAAGACCTCTTAACTGAATGCCTCAGCTCCTTGTTCTGGTTGCTGGCAGATACCCAATTGCCTTCTCACAGCCTTCCAAGTAACCCTGCTGACTGCATTCTGCCACATAGCTCTGTGAGGACCACTGTAAATTTCTTCCTCTAGCTTAAAACTTGAGAACCTCAATTGGCCTAAGGGCAACTGGGTTGCCCGACATTGTTAAAAATCCCAGTGGAGGTGGGAAGGTGAAAGACACAGTGCCCCCTATAATGCCACCCAATTTTGTGCCTCCCCCCTCCAGCCCACTCCTGGACCCAGCGATGGCTGTAAAAAGTGGGAATGTTACCATACTAGTAATAAAGCTAATGTTCTGGGGACATGGTTTCAAATCCCACCATGGCAGCTGGTGGAATTTAAGTTCAATCAATAACAAATCTGGAACTGAAAGCCAGTTTTAGTAACGGTGACCATGAAACTATCATTGATTGTCATAAAAAACCCATCTGATTTGCTAACATCCTTTTGGGAAGGAAATCTGCCATCCTTACCTGGTCTGGCCTACTCAGGTCCATAGCAATGTGGTTGACTCTTAGCTGCTCTCTGAAATGGCCTAGTAAGCCACTCAGTTCAAGGGCAAATAGGGATGGGCAACAAACAATGGCCTTGCCAACGATGTCCACTTACCATGAAAGAATTTTTGAAAAATGGTGTACTTACAGCCTGCAACGCTAGGCTCATCCACTGCTTAGTTCACTATACCCCCATCACTCACTATCAGTCAGTACTTAATCCACAGCTTTCATATGCTTTATCTTACCCTCACAGACCTAATGCTATTGCAAGCCTTGCATGAACAATTCACAGCTTTCAAACACACTGGTACCAATATACCATGACACTCACTCCCCCCAAACCTATTGTAGGACACTCTCTGAAACATTCACTTGAAAAAGAAAGTGGCACAGAGTAGGTGACAGCAGGGAAGAACTAGAGGGATAACAAGTGCACCTGCATGTTTCAATCCTCATGGGCGAGACAGTGCCGGCCATCACGGGAAGGCTCAACATGCTCCGTGAATCTGTATCTAATTCACTTAGAAGCTTCTGCTGCCCAATAGCCAGCCATTGCAATCGTGTGTGTTTTGGAAAATTCTCAACTGTTTCACAGTAGGTATCGCCTGATTGTCAAATTAAGTCTGCTGTGAGGCTGCAGGTATGGCTGCAGTAGTTGGCAGATTTCAGTCACGACCTCTTTTCTAAAGCAAAGATGTTTCATGCATTGGTGCTCACTGAAATTAAGGTAAAAGAATTTCTCTTTCTTGGCAGATAGGGCCTCCTGCTGAGTAACTTTCTCCCCATTCCAGCTTCCTCGTCTCGCAGCTTATCCAGCTCTTCGTGGTCTCTCTATTCTCCCAATCATGCTCAAATCCCAGAGCTGCTTTACCAGTCCACCCATGTTGGGAAGCAACTTGTTTCAGCATGTGGTTTTTTAAATGAAGAAGGGCTTCAGAATCAACCAGACCATCCCCTTTAGACTATTTAAACTTTTGCCAAGTATAGGAAAGCTCCAAAAGCACTTACAGCTATGTAGCTAAAAAAAAATACAGCAGCTAACCTGTAAGTTATTCATGATCCTTTAATTAGCATTGGTGGGGAGGGAGGGCTCTTCATTCCATTTAACATCGTGTTCAACTGCACAAGGTTGTTGGGCTAGAGTGTGCAGTTGCAAAATAGTAGCGCGGGCATCAAATCAGCACTGTGCACTGATTCACATCATAATATGCCAGCTCTCCATGCTGCTTGCACTTGTTAGGTGCATACACGCATACCCATTTACTAGGATGACGCCTGTTTACTTCCCATAAGAACTCTAGGCACATTTCGGACCCAATTTTTAAATATTAAGTGACCGTGTAGAATCCAAAAAAAATGGATGCTACCTACCTCAGTTTAGCCCCCAATGTCTTGCTGGAATACCCATCCTTTTCAAAAGAGATAGGGATGTGCTGATAGAACTGAATTTAGCTATGATACCACTTTTGTTACTAATATCACATTGTAAATGACTGATATCAGAGGGCTTCCACAGGTTTTGAGTCAAAGTGTTCCCTTCAAAAAGATGTTTTGTTTCTCAGCTCTAGTTACAAGGCCACGATCTCAACTATTCCAACCTTCCCAATTTATGATATAAATCCTTTGTTAACACATTTCTTTCTTGTATCCACTCAATTCTAGTCCCTTTCCTTTCAGAATTATCATATGGAGGTCATAATGAGGGTCCCTCATGTCTTTGCTATATTTCTGCAATCCTCCTGCATTTTCAGCAATTTCTTTTAGTGTATCATGTGAAGAAAATGGCCAGCTGTCTGCACAGCAGAAGCTTCTAAGTGAATTGGATACAGATTGCATGAGTATGTTGGTGCTTTGAAGGCTATTGACTTTCCATTCAGCAGCTGGAAGATTTATTAATACAATCTGAGAAGAATGTAATATTGGAGAGAAACACTATTCAAGTGCTCAAGAACTTAAGTACTTACACCAAGCACATTGATCCAAATTCACAGATGTAGTAAATTTTACTAGGCAACGCCATCAACTGAGCTATCAGCCTGGATTTTAGGCTTGAGCAGCAGGGCTCCATTTTTTTCCTACTGCTTTCACATCCAGAGGCAGCCTGATTGACAGGCCTCTCAGATGGGAACTTTGCTAGACCACATCACAGCCTATGAGAGCTGTTGTCTGTAGTAGGGAAGTGGGGTGGTTCACTTGCAAGGATCAGTGTTCCAATTGCAGGGTGGGGTGCCAGCTGTGGGGGTGAAGATGATGGCTCTGGGGCATGATGGTAGTCAGGGGGAGGAGGGGAACAGATGGCGATGGTGTGGTCTGATGGTATTTAAGGGTGGGTGCCAATTGTGACAGGGAAGAACAGACAGATTACAGAGGTGGCGGTGGTGCCATTTACTGGGTAGCTTAAGTCTGGAGGAAGGACTTTTGCTCCTCTTGGTCTGCAAACAATGCTGCAAAGATACCTAATGGATTCAGCCCTGTTCATCTTCTTTAAGCTACCATGTTTCCTGAGACCTGGGGAACCTGGCTGAAATGACTTAAAAATAGAATGACTGTTAAAATGAAGAAAAGCACTTTCATTATAATATTTAAATGGCCAAGCATCCTGCAGGCAGATTGATCCTCTGCCCCTTGAATTATCCTGGAGGTGTAAGGCTTCTCTAAAAATTTGAGCAACAGGCGAAGTTAGCCGTTTCACGCTATTACTAGCAATACGAGTGGTATTTTCCACTGGTAGGATGGTGCAGTTAAGACAAAATAATTCTGGCTACCACACAAATGAGTAATGTGGTATATGAATTTCAGTGCTGGTATGCTGCCAGGTAGGTAGGCCGTACGTCCCAATGATTGGTGGATTGTATCAAGCAGCATGTCCCTTTTGGCTGCTCACAGGCAGAGTAATGACCATACTCAACCAGCCCATGCTTGCAAAACTCAGAACATAATGTCTAACATTCAATGTGATTTTGTGATTGGACAGCACTTGCTGAACACTCCCAATTGTGCTAAGAATCACCCTAACAGCCAGTTTAAGCTTATCAGTTGGGCTTGCAATGCGGCTCACTTACACTTGCTGGAAACTACATATATTCATCTGCAGAGACCTGTCCTCTGCATGTAAAAGGAAAATGTCCAGGCATTGCACTTTTTTGAATTAAGCAAAAGCATGGGGGACAATGGTTCCCTGGTGCATTGTCTATGGTAATGCCTTGACCTTTCAGAATCAACTTGCCGAACCAGTAAGCACTATTTTCTCTATGCAGTGTAAATTGTTGCTCCCTTTGAAATTTGGCATCCTTGCGTCTGTTTATATGCAAGACAAAAAGCTTCAACATCATGTCTCTTTTTGCAGCATAGCTCACTAAGTTTGATAGAAAAATACAAGTTCTGATTCATATTTCATCCAGGTTAAATCTTTTATACAGTAGGAATTGTCATTTTTTCTTCAGCAGGAAAGCCTTTTTGGATACAGTACAAGTTAATGATTTATGTAACATAAATCAAGGCTTGCTCCCTTGAATTTTGAAATCAGTCTTACTATAAGCTGTTCAAGACGCAGGTGTTTGGCAGCCAATTTTGCCTCTTGGCTGCGCCACTTCCAATTAGCTTTTATGCTCACTGAGATAAATGTTAATTCAAAATACAGGAAATTTTGGTGTCAGCAATGGTGAGATCATGGTGAAAAATGAGACAATTTACATATTAAATTACTACTGTTCATAAAAGGCCAAGTGCAGACCATACTCAACCAGCCCATACTTCCAAACTCAAAACAAAATGCTAACTGTTAGATGTGATTCCTTGTTTGGGCAGCACCTACCAAACAATCCTGAGTGTGCTAATAGCTACACTAACAACCAACTTGTGATAATCAGTTGAATTCATTATGTGACTCATTTTTACTTGCTAGAAGTGACATACCATCATACGCAGAATTGTTCTCCACAAACAAAAGGGGTATGTTCAAGCCTTGTACTTTTTTTGAATTATCTGGGAGCTTAGTGAACCCTCCCCATTGCTTTTTCCATGGCAACACCTTGGTCAGTAGGAGTCGACAAGCCAACCAATCAGCACCCCTTTTCTCCTGCCATATAGATTATCATGATGATCTGAAATTTGACATTCTTGCATTTGTCGTGATGAGTGCAAGATGAAAAGCTTCGGCAACATGTTTCTTTTCAGTAATAATTATGAAAAAGTAGAAGAGCAGCCTCGTAAAGTGACATTTTGTTTGTGATGAGCATGTAACACTTTTATTCAAGTTAAATTAAAGGTTTGGATTAATAAACATTGGTTAATAAATATTGGTATGAACTTATGCAAATTTATTCTAGATTTTCACTTGTTATAACACATGCCTTTAGCAGGTTGTCACTGCTCATTGATATTTATAGCAACTCAAAATGGCTGGTATGTCAAAGTAACACAATGCAAAAGGAAGTAATGCTAGTGCCCTTTCAGTTAGTAGGTAAACTTAACATTAACAGATAAAAGCTTCTTACTTTCACCTCGGCTTAAATTCCTGAAACCTGGGTCATCCTGCTTCTGACCTATTACTGAACCCAGTTTTGTGAGGAGTGTGGCTGAGGGGATTGATCAGTCACATTTTTTCTATCATTTGCTTTGTGCACTTGTGGGAATCATGCAAATCTAAAGAATTGGACCTCCTTCTTTCCAGATTTCATTGAGAAATGTATGAACTGTGAGAATTGCCTGAATGAAACCTCAGTGATCTATTTTATACAGCAGAGGTATTGCCTAACTAAGGACAAAGGTCAACTGAGGCTGCCTGGAAAGGTGCATAAAAACTGAAAGCACTGGTCATTTTCACTGCTACAGATAACGATCTACTCTTTGTTGCAGTGAAATGCAAATATTCAGCCAGCAGCTCTCACAAATCCCCAACAGCACAGTCTTCTGAGGCATTAATAGCCATAGAAATTGAAGTATGACCTTGTAGATCTTTAAACCTTCATGAGTGGGTATATGTGTGTTGGAAACAATTGTTCTCTCTAATATTGCACTCTTAAGTTCTTCCAGCCTAGCAGCTTCCATTTTCTCATCCACTTCTTCATAACACAAGAATGGCATTCCAATTGGGAAATGCATTAACCCTAATCCAAAATATAAACGTATTCGTGACTCACTTTAAAATGTTTTGTGAAACTTTAGGTCTTCAAAGGCCAAAAATCTTGCAATAATTTTACCAAAGATGGTCTGCTATTCAGGGATGCTGCTGTGCTGCTTTTATATAATGGTGTTTACTGATGTTGAGTCAGGGGTACGATTGAGGGAAGTTAAGGCGACAGCTTGGCTAAACCCACTCACCCTCATTAACTGTGGTGGTGTGGGCACAAGGTGGGTGCTTATCAGGAAGGACACGCTACTTTATTTTACTCTTGTTATCATCTCAAAACCATCTGAAAATAAGTGGCATTTAAAAGCAGCATCCAGTCCCCTAATCTCACATTGACTTGATCAATCCCTGTCAGGGTTAGTGTGTGATCCACAAAGAGGTACATTACTTAGCCCAATCCGTTATGTCTTTCTGTTATTTTTTCAAAATGTTTTAAAAGTTTTCATTAAAAGTTACTGACTTAAAAAGAAAGCTATGTTCAGCTACTTTCTTTTATCACACCAGTGGATTATTCTAAGGTCATGGACTAAAGGTTGTGACTTAGAAGTGAATCAGAAACAGAAAGCACTGAAAATATTTTCTTCAATAGCTTATTACCTACAAAATGTATTGCTGAAGTATTGTTATTTGGAAAGGACAATTAATGCACAACTGAGGCTCATTTAACCTAGATATTCATTCAGAATTCATTTCAGCATTAGAGGACACCAAAGCACTCATGGGGCAGAATTTTCGGGTCGGTGGACCCGGGAGTGGCCGGGGAAGGGACTGCCGACCGCGATCAGCTTCCGACCTTGATTTCACACAGGCTGACTGGTAACGGCCAGCCAGCATGAAAAGCACGCTGAAAGGCTCAGCACTGCTGGGGTGGGAGTGGGAAGATGGCGGGCACTGAAGTCAGCGCGGGCGCAGCGAGCACGCAAGGAAAGCTCCCCAAAGGCAGAGAGCTGCCTCAGGGAGCTGACGAATTTATAATCACGAAAGACAGAATTTAAAATCCGGAAAAAATGTCCACATGTCAGAATGAGTCACCTGTGTGTGGATGTTATAAAAAAACCTGTGCTTAGATTTTTATTTTTTTAATTTAATTACGAAAACCTCATCCTGCCTGAAAAATGCAAAGGCTGGCCTTGCCGATTCGCCTGCCCGCCAATCATAAAGTTGGAAGGGCAGTGAAAATTCCCTGATAATTGCTACTTTAATGGCCTCATTCGGCCTCTTAATTGTCAGCAGGCATGCTGCCAACTCTCGCGCGCGCCCGCCGACTGAAATATTGAGCGACTGTGCTATGACATCGGGACACTCGCCCGACATCATTGCGCGCTATTTCACGTTCAAGCGTGTTGGGCCTGCCAAGCAGAAAATTCAGCCCATGTAAATGGCAAAGTTCAATCCGACGGAATGTCCTTCATAAAAATTCAGCAGTTTCGGAGCAAGGCAAGCAGTGCTGAAATGCCAGTGCATAGACATCCTATGAGAAATGTTTTCGCGAGGTGAACTGTACTGCAAAGGTAGAGTCCTTCCAGGCATCAGATCATTTCACACATTAATCCCGCTGAGCCATCCTAAATCGGAAGGCTTACTGCTGTGGAGGAAATGCAATAAAAGATGTAATTTTCTTCAGAGCAATAAATCACCCTGATTGAAAGGCTGAAGGAAAAGAGCTGCCAGAAAGATCCAGTTAATTTATCTATCCTATGATTTAGATTGTAAGAGTGCATATATTGCTGTAAACATAAATCCGCTCTGCACATACAAAAAACAAATTCTAACATGGTAGTTTTATACTGCTGTTGAAACCTTTGTCCAAACTACTTCTAGACTCAACTTCTCCAATTCTCTCCTTGCCAGCCTGGACCCTCCCGTTCAATCCAACGGCCGCCCCTTCGGCTTCCGAACCCACCTCCGGCCGGGGGCATTAAATTCTGCCCAATAATACCGATCAAAAGGAATCGAATAAATATTTCAAAGAGAAAAAAATTGCAGGAATATGGAAAAGATTGTTGGAGTGGGACTAACTGGATTGCTCTTCAAAAGAATCGGAGCCATCTTGATAGGTCAAATGGACGCCTCCTCTGCTGTACTGTTCTATGAAAATGACTTCAGAAAATCATTTAAGATGTTTGGTATAGAAGATAGCCTGGCTCGTTAATGTGCGCTTGAAATTACCTCCGATACCTGGTAATTAACACATTGGCCAGAATTTTAATGTTGATGGGGCAGACGCGTGCCCGAGCCGAGCGCACGTGGAATTATGTGAGCTGAGGTCAGGCATACGTCCTGAGCAATATTGAGGTCGACGGGTGCACGCAGGAGTCGGAGCTGCACCCACCAACAATTTAGGGGCCATTTGAGGCCATTAAAAAGCCTATTGTCCATGATTTTACGTTGTCCATGCAATTTCGCACTCATCGCATGGGCAAAATGGGCAGACAGGCAGCCCGTTTTTAATGAAACCTCATCTGTCCGAGGTGAAATATAACAAAAAAAGATATCTGGGGACTGATGTTTTTTTGAGTCCTACTATCAGGTGTTTGAATGTGTTGCACAGGCACAGTTTGGTGCATTCTTTTCTTGTCATTTAGTCTGTCCAGGTCTGCAGCTCCCTGAGGGCAGCTCCACAGCGGCTGTCTGCCTTCAGGGAGCTCGCGAGAACCGCCCACCCGCACCCTCACTTTTGCTGGCGCCCACCCTCTTCCCGCTCCCCTCTTCAGCGCTGAGGCTTTCTCAGTGTGTGTTTCACGCTGGCTGGCTGTTAATTGACCAACCAGTGTGAAATTGCATTCGGGGGGGCCGATCACAGACGAAAGCAGATTTTGTGTCCGATTCTGGGCCCGCCAACTTGGCGCACACGCCAAGCATGAAATTCAGGCCATTATCTGGCCAGCAGGTCACCATTTAGACCATAAGACCTTAAGACATAGGAGCAGAGATTAGGCCATTTGGCCCATCGAGTCTGCTCCGCCATTCAATCATGGCTGATAAGTTTCTCAACCCCATTCTCCCGCTTTCTCCCCGTAACCTTTGATCCCCTTACCAATCAAGAACCTATCTATCTTGGTCTTAAATACACTCAATGACCTGGCCTCCATAGCCTTCTGTGGCAATGAGTTCCATAGAATCACCCCTCTCTGGCTAAAGAAGTTTCTCCTCATCTCTGATCTAACAGGTCTTCCCGTTACTCTGAGGCTGTGCCCTCGGGTCCTAGTCTTTCTTACTAATGGAAAATCTTCCCCACGTCCACTCTATCCAGGCCTTTCAGTATTCTGTAAACTTCAATCAGATCCCCCTCATCCTTCTAAACTCCATCGAGTATAGACCCAGAGTCCTCAATCGTTCCTCATATGTTACGCCTTTCATTCCTGGGATCATTCTCGTGAACCTCCTCTGGACCCTCTCCAGAGCCAGCACATCTTTCCTGAGAAACGGGACCCAAAATTGCTCACAATATTCTAAATGTGATCTGACCAAAGCCTTATAAAGCCTGAGCAGCACATCCCTGATTTTATATTCTAGTCCTCTCGAATAAATGCCAATATTGCATTTGCCTTCCTAACTACCGACTCAACCTGCAAGTTAACCTTAAGAGAATCCTGGACTAGAACTCCCAAGTCCCTTTGCACTCCAGATTTCTGAATTCTCTCCCCATTTAGAAAATAGTCTATGCCTCTATTCTTCCTACCAAAGTGCATGACCTCACACTTCCCCACGTTGTATTCCATCTGCCACTTCTTTGCTCATTCTCCTAACCTGTCCCAAGCCTTCTGTAGCCTCCCCACCTTATCAATACTATCTGTCCCTCCATCTATCTTTGTATCATCTGCAAACTTAGCCAGGATGCCCTCAGTTCCTTCATCTAGATCATTAATGTATAAAGTGAAAAGTTGTGGTCCCAACACTGACTCCTGCGGAACTCCGCTAGTCACCGGCTGCCATCCTGAGAAGGACCCCCTTATCTCCACTCTCTGCCTCCTGCCAGACAGCCAATCTTCTATCCATGCTAGTACCTTGCCTCTAACACCATGGGCTCTTATCTTACTGAGCAGTCTCCTGTGCGGCACTTTGTCAAAGGCCTTCTGGAAGTCCAAGTAGATAACATCCATTGGCTCTTTTTTGTCTAACCTCCTCATTACCTCCTCAAAGAATTCTAACAGATTTGTCAGGTATGACCTCCCCTTGATGAAACCGTGCTGATTTTGCCCTATTTTATCACGCACTTCCGAGTATTCTGAAATCTCATCCTTAATAATGGACCCTAAAATCTTACCAACGACAGAGGTCAGGCTAATAGGCCTGTAATTTCCCGTCTTTTGCCTCTCAGCCTTTTTAAACAGGGGGGTTATATTAGCGCTTTTTCAGTCCTCTGGGACCCTCCCTGACTCCAGTGATTCCTGAAAGATCGCCACTAACGCTTCCACTATCTCTTCAGCTATCTCCTTCAGAACTCTGGGGTGTAATCCATCTGGCCACCTTCAGACTTTTCAGTTTTCCTACCACCTTCTCCTTGGTAATGGTGACCATACTCACCTCTGCCGCCCGACTCTCTTGAACTTTGGGGATGTTACTCGTGTCTTCCACCGTGAAAACTGATGCAAAGTACCTATTCAGTTCCTCCGCCATTTCTTTGTTCCCCACTACTACTTCTCCAGCGTCATTTTCCAGTGGCCCGATGTCCACTTTTGCCTCTCTCTTACCCTTTATATATCTAAAAAAAACTCTTGCAATCTTCTTTTATATTAACAGCTAGTTTACCCTCATATTTAATCTTGTCCCTCCTTATTTCTTTTTTAGTTGTCCTCTGTTGGTCTTTGTAGGCTTCCCAATCCCCTGGTTTCCCACTGCTCTTTGCCGCATTGTATGCTTTTTCTTTAGCTTTTATGCTGTCCCTGACTCCCCTTGTCAGCCATGGTTGCCTCGTCCTCCCTTTAGTATGCTTCTTCTTCCTAGGGATGAATTTTTGCTGTGTCTCCCAAATTACTCCCAAAAACTCCTGCCATTGCTGTTCCACTGTCTTTCCTGCTAGGCTCATCTCCCAGTCAATTCTGGCCAGCTCCTCCCTCATGCCTCTGTAGTTGCCTTTATTCAACTGTAATACCGTTACATCTGATTTCAGCTTTTTCCTCTCAAATTGCAGGGTAAATTCTATCATATTATGGTCACTTCCTCCTAAGGGTTCCTTCACCTTAAGCTCCCTTATCAAATCTGTCTCATTACACATCACTAAATCTAGAATTGCCTGTTCCCTAGTGAGCTCCACTACAAGCTGCCCCAAAAAGCCATCTCGTAGACAATCAACAAATTGCTTTTCTTGGGATCCACTACCAACCTGATTTTCCCAGTCTACCTGCAGATTGAAATCCCCCATGATCACTGTAACCTTGCCTTTCTTACATGCCTTTTCTATCTCCTGGTGTATCTTGTGCCCCATATCCTGACTACTGTTCGGAGGCCTGTACATAACTCCCATTATGGTTTTTTTACCTTTGCGGTTCTTCAACTCTACTCACACAGATTCTACATCATCTGACCCTACATCATTTCTTACTATCGATTTAATTTCATTTCTTACTAACAAAGCAACCCCACCCCCTCTGCCAACCTGCCTATTTTTCCATAGGATGTACATCCTTGTATATTTAGCTCCCAGTCCTGATCCCCTCGCGGCCATGTCTCCGTGATGCCCACCACATCATACCTGCCAATTTCAATCTGCACCACAAGCTCATTTACCTTATTTCGTATACTGCGTGCATTCAGATACAACACCTTCAGTCCTGTATTTCCCATCTCCTTTCTCATTGTTGTCCCTTTATCTGATGTACTTGAAGTTAGATTCCTAGCCTTTTCCAAACACTCTGTCCTATTTTGCGTTCTGGGGACTTTAATAGCCTCTCCTGGGCTCTCCTTTCTTTTCAATTTTTTCATAATTTTCCATGAAGTTGAATCCACCCCCCCACCCCCCACACGCTAACCTGCTGCTTTGTTTCCCATTAGTCATACTTCTCGGAGCTTTACCCTTCCGTTCCCCTTCCCACTTTCTTTTTGCAGATCAACATCAGTAAGTCTGTTTTCAGATGATATTAGCACATGAAACTCCTTTTTGTCTGACAGAGATTAAAATTAAGACACAAATTAATTGCCTTCTGCCTGTCAGAGTGTAATGTTTGATTCCTTAGTTAGCTGAAACAGATATTTGAAGCCAATAGGAGCCTTGTGCGCTCAGCTTATCAATGCGACATGCTGCAAAACCTCTAGTATATTTCACATCATTTTAGAAACTGTCTATTGCTTTTGATTAATTATTCTTCAAGTAGTTAGCAGTATTCATCCTGTATTATTATGTTCTAGTAGTTTATCAATAACAAATATAAAGCTAGCTAGAGTTCATAACTTATTCTTCTTTCCCTTCTTGAAGGCGAGATCACATTTACCACCTTTCAGCTGTCTAGCCCAATTTTCCTTTTCACTTAATTTTGGAGAACCTATACTATTACTTGTCTCACCTGCCTCACAGATGTAAAATATTAGCTGTCTGTAGTTTGCCTGAAAATTTAAATAACTTTTTTAGTATCATTTATTTTTGATTAATAACCTTCACACCGTATTGTACACCCAATTCTGATGGTTTTACAATCCAAATATCCAACTCAACTGTGAAAAATGAGGCAAAAGTTTTTTTTAGCATCATTACCTTTCCTGCATTCTCCAATACAAGCTTGCCTCCTTCATCTCTTGGTGCCCTACCCCATCTTGCCTGTACTTACTGCTAACATGCAGATAGAACGCCTTTTTATTGCCCTTTGTTTATTGCTAAACTATTTCTTTCATATTCCGTGTGCCTTTCTAATCTCTCTCTTAGGAGCTTGCCCTTTCTTATCTACCCAATTGTCATTAAATATACTTTTTAAAGGTGTGAGTTCACACAATCTTCCTATATGTCCGGTGAACCCCATCCTTCAATACACTGCCTCACCAAAAATACTTCCCTTTTTTAATTATTGATAAATTATTTTTTTTATTTTTAGATAATTAAAACTTCTTGCAGTTATAGAGAGATTTTCTTGGCACCGCTAAATGGAGGGATGGTTTATTTACAGGTGTGTGATCTGGCCCATCCAGATTTTCCAACGTTCACTGTGCTCAGGTAATCTAGTGCATTTGGTAACAAGACTCAGGAAAATATTCCCTTACAGTGCTAATATTCATACTCATCTTCAATTTCCTTTCCACTGTATGGCTGTCCAAGTAATGTGAAAGAAAATTTGTTATTCTTCAACTTAACCTAAAGGGATTTTGTTTCGACCATTTTCCCAATTAAGTACTTGTGCTTTAATGCCATGATATTGTTCTAATTAATGATGCTATTCAATCTCTCTTTCTTCTTCCCTTACTACTCCTTAAAGTGTGATAACCCTGAATACTTAAGTATCAATCTTGAACCAGCTGCAGCTATGTTTTATTTACTGCTATTACGCGTTGGGTATCTCTCTTAGTGTTCTAGTACCTGAGTCCTCTTTCTTATATTTCCTTGGTCTGTCAATTTCTCTTTTTTTTAATGCCTCCCCTCAACAATTTAACAAATATATCCGTAAAAATAGAACGGTTGATACTTAGGCAGGACCTCTGAGAAAAGAGAATTGTTAATTTTTGCTCAATTACTAAAGTGTGACAGTTATTTCACGAGTGTTTTAGATTGGTCTTTAAAAAAGATAATGCGTGGAATTTTATGGAGGTGATGACGGTCTTGGCTGCCAGCAGGAGAGATGGTGAGAGCCACGTTTCACCACTTTTCATCAAGGCCTACCAGATCTTGTTCCACTCAGGCACTTGACAGGCCAGCAGTGGGCCTTCCCCCGGGATCAAGGACCCTGTGGGGGCAGAAATCCTGCCTGTCAAGAACTGCTGTCCAATCAGAGGCTGGCAGCTCTATTGAACAGCAGCGCCACCTGGCCTTCCTTTCATGGACTTAATTGAGGTGGAAGCAGGAAAGTGGCAGGGTCCCAACCCGCCACCCCCCTACCTGATTAAATGCCCTCCTACCACCAAACTCGCCATAGGGAGGGCACAAGGTTCCATCCAATGTTTGAGTACATGCGAAACCTCAACTGGCTGAGAGTAAGTTGAGCAATATGATGTCTAAAAGGAACAATTTAGGTAAGTTGCTTGGGCTAAAGAAAGACAAAGTCCTAAAGCTCAACTGGGCACATTAGAAATTATGAGCCTGATTTTAACTGTAAGTAAAAAGCTAAAAGCAAAATATTATTTTTTATTAACAATTGTAAGTGTATTGGTTTTCAAAGGGTTAAATGTGGACACAATATTTCTGAGTTCTGCTGAGTAGATATCTGCCAGAGGATGGAAGAATGATCTAGTACACATTTTCTTTTCAAAAGGGATGATAATGCTTGACAAACCTGACAGAAATCTTTGAGGACATAATGGAAGATGAGATAGAGTGGATGTGTACGTGAGCTTTATGCAAGCATATGGCTACTGAAAGGAAGGCCGTTTAAAAGGGTTAAGGCATATGCAAAAAGGGGGAGATAACTAGATTAGAATTTGGTTGGAAGGGCAAAAACAAAAAATAGAGATTTAGGGATGCTTTTCAGAGTCAAAACAGAAAATGCTGGAAATACTCATCAGGCAGCTTTAGTGGTGAGAACAGTTAACATTTCAGGGCTGTGACCTTTCGTCAGAACTGGGAAAGGTTACAAATATAATCAGCTTTGAGCAGGGGTGGGTGGGTGGGACAAGGACAAAAGGAAGGTCTGTGATAGGGTGGAAGACAGGAGAGATTGAATGAGAGAAGAGTCAGTCTTCCTGGCCCAAAGAGATTGGTGATGGAGCAAGAAAAGGAATCATTCCAGACTTGCACTAAGTGTGGTAGCGGGTGGCCAGCTGTAATGGTGGCTTCTCATGCCGTATTGTCCCAAACCTGCCGCATTAATTATGCATTCCCAGGAAACCCACCATTTCAATAGCGGGTGGGCTCTCATTCATCCGCCATATCATCACCTCATCTCTTCTCCATGCCGAGTGCCATATTTAAAGTGCAGCTGTTTACCCACCTCTCAGTGCTCCCAGCCAGGACTGCTGCACAGAAGACAGGATGGCCTGAAAAACAAAAAGACTGCAGTCACCTGGTTTAGTGACACATCCCTTGGGCACCTTCTGGATGCCATGGAGGCCCACTGTGATGTCCTCTATCCTTGCTCTGGCCGCAGGAGGGCCAGCTGCATCACCAATCCAGCATGGGAAGCAGTGACAGTGGTGGTCAGCGCCAATGCCCTGCAAAAAAAGGACAGCCACCCAGTGCCAGTCTCACCATTTTCACCAGGGCTACTCACCCTTCTCATTACTCTCAACTCACACACTCACAAATCCATCACACACCCACAGGGAGCTCACACCTCAAGGGACAACACTACTAACTCTCACACACACTGTCACATCTCCAATCGGCTCATACTCTCTCGAGCTCACATCCTCATCCTGTCCCTGGCTCCGGTCACCACACAAACATTCCACGCAGTGCCATGTGTCCTGCTCACACTCTCTCCATCTGTTTTTGTGCAGGAGAAGCCTGCTCACTTCAGCAGGGAGAGGTCCCAGACTGGGGGTGGAGTGGCCCACATTAGGCCCCTCACTCACTTTGAGGAGTGTGCCATTGCATTGACTAGTGAGGACATGGGCCGTGCCATCAGTGACGGTGAGCGGCAAACACCCTCATGAGGATCCTGCACCACATCATCCCTCTCTTGACGCAAATGTGAGGGCTCTCACTCCTGCTTTTGACTTTGCTGCCATGCACTAATTATCTCTACTTTGGTTCACAGGGAGCTCTGCCAAGCGACCAACACCTTCAGCCAGCCAGTCCCTCAGCTCCATCCAGGTCCTCACCTCCAGCCAAGAGGGCACCTCCTCCATTGATGAGCTGGAGATAAACAGCCTGGAAGACCCATCACAGTGCTTACCCACACCCTCCACCAGCACAGGGACACACACCTTGGTGGAACCTAGGTCTAGAGCAGGCTCGGGTTCACAATCTGGCGGTCACCGCATGGACACATATCCACAGCAGGAGGAGGCAGGTTCAGCCAAGCTCCTGGCACTTGGAGGACTGTTGAGGAAGAGGCATCTGTGAGATCTGAGTCATTTGACGAGCCTCTGGATTTGGCCTTCCAACTCATCCTGGAGAATCAGCAAAAGGCATGGAAATATCATGCAGAGCTGTTGAAAGCCCTCAACAGAGTGACACATGAGTCGGAGGAGTGTGTCCGCATGCTCTCTGATGACATGGTGCCCACATGTATGGAGGTCTCCAAGAGAAGGATGGAGGACACCATGGAGACCCTGGTCCAGTGGAATGCGGAGATCTGTGCAAATCTGCATTCCATCACGGGAGGCAGGGATGAGTTCCTGCAGTGGCAACGCAAGAGGAAAATGGTGCATGTTGACGTCCCTCCAGGTGCTCCTTCCCCTCAAGGAGTCAGGCTGGAGCCCCCGGGCACCCAAAAGGAGGAGGAGCGGCAGCTGGACACCCCTGGGCCATCCACTCAGTAACCTCAGACCTGTCCTCTCCCTCTGAGTCCCCTTTGCATGTGAGCCCCTCAACCACGTCCTCTGTCACCACAGAGGGAGCAACAGGCCAACAAGTGATTCGGGAGGGCGAACTTTGTGTGTTGCAGGGCCTTTCAGAGCCTTGTGCAAGAACTCTCCCATGCATGTGGATCCTTCCTATAACACACTCACCTCACTGTCCTGAGCATTTTCAATGCTGCCTGCTGTGGTTCGCTTTCAGTTGTCCATCTGAGCTGACCTCCATCTCCGCCCACTCACTGATCACACTCCCAAGCAGCACCTGATCTCACCAACCACGACTTTCGTTACGCTTTTGATTTAGACAGCACAGCTGTGATTCAGCTTGTCATGCTCTCCACCATCTTTCCCCTTCTCCAGTCACCCATTTCCTTTCCCCTATCACAGTCGATGTCCCCAGTATCTCCTCCCACCTCCCCTACCAGCCACAGCCCTTTTCCTTCAGGGATGTCCAGATGAATGTGTACATTCCCTTCCTTCCCAAAAATCCCACCCCCATCTACGTTCACCTCCTCGACCTCCTCCTTCCTACCCCAAAGCCCCTGTCTGCCTCCGAGTCCCCGCCAACCACCCTCGGCATTGAACCCTCACCCTCCCACCCTACCACCTCACTCTGCCCTCGGTCATTCTCACCGTTCCCTTGTTCCAAGCCCACCCTCAGTTTGCTCCCCAGGAGGCAATCATGAACTCATCAGACCCCTCCCTTGCACATTCATCTGGAAATACACCCCTCCGGACCCCTTCCCCCTTGGAACCCCTTCACCCCCTTGGAACTCCTTCCCCCCTTGGAACTCCTTCTGCCTCCCAGACTCTCCAACCAACCCTTGCTTAGTCCCTCCCCTTTACCCTGGAGTACCCCCCACCCCCACCCACTCTAGGTCCTCCACCCTTGCTTAGCCTTTCTCCCTCCCTGGCTCCTTTAGACACCCTTACTTCTTCTGCCACCCTTAGTCCTTCCCCCCTCATGACTCTTACCGCCAACCTTACTCCTTCCTCCAGCCTTACTTCACCCACCTCCACACTTCTTCCTTCCCCCAGACCCCCTCCCCTCTCCGTATTCCTTTCCTGCTCCGAGCTCCTTCTCTTACACCTTCCACTCCCTTACGCCCACCTCCTCAGTTGCCGTCTTCTCCTCTGTTACCCCCTCCTCCCCCCATACTCCCTCCCCTCCCCCGACACCTTCAATCCCCCCCTCCCAAACTCACCCCATCCTAACATCTTCATTCCCCCCTCCCGACCTCACCACATCCTGAAACCTCTTCCTCTCCCATCTGATCCTAGACCTTCCTCTCCCAAACACAGCTGAATCTTCCTCTCCACCCCCTCAACCATCATCTGTTGTGAGCGGACTCTCAACGATGACTTTCCAACTTCCATGAGCTGCTTCTCAGCAGAGCCGTGTCCATGAGAATCCACCCATTTTGCCATGGACGTTCCTCCAAGGTGCCGCTGGTGTCGGGCTCCAGCATCTTCTGCTCCTCGGACGTCCGCAATGTCAGTAAAGCCCCTGGCAGTAAGTCCCGACTTCTGCATGTCACACTTGTCAAGACGTGTTCTGCACCGGCGTGCAATCTTGCCGGCATGGATGGACAATACAGAGGGGGGGATGATTCCGATAGGCTGGCCTTATAATGATATGCAGATGTATTATGACGAGGTTCCCAATGTCCGATGGTGGGGAATGTGACCTGCCATCGACGGGCTGAGCAGACGATCATAAACTGATTTCTGGCTTTCTTGCCACATTGTCTGCTTATTTGCCAAACACGCCCAACACCAGTAGGCAGGGAAAATTCCACCCAAAGAAACAAAAGATGTGCCTAAAGCAGGTGTGCTGCTGACTGCAAGCAAAAATAGAAAAACCCAAACATGCAAAGAAAAGGAAACAAATGGTTTGAAATTGTTGAGTCCTGAAAACTGTAAAGTACCTAAACAAAAGATGAGGTGCTCTTCCTCAAGCTCTCAAGCTTATGTTGAGCAGGCTGAGGACAGAGATAACAGTGGGAGAGCAAGGCGGAGAATTAAAATGACAGGCCACTGGAAGATCAGGGTCATGCTTGTGGACTGAACAGAGGCATTCTGCAAAGCAGTCACCCAATCTGCGTTTGGTCTCCTCAATGTAGAGGAGACCACATTGTAAGCAGCAGATTAAGTAGACTAAATTGAAAGAAATACATGTAAATCGCTGCTTCAACTAGAAGGAGTTTTAGGGGCTTTGAACAGTGAGAAGAGAAGAGATAAAATGGCAGGTGTTACATCTCCTAGGTAGGGGACAGGGTGTTGGAATTGACTGAGGAGTGAATCAGGGAATCATGGAGGGAAAGACCCCTTCAGAATGCTGAAAAGGGAGGGGAAGAGGCATTTGTTGGTGGCATCAGGCTGGAGGTGGCAGAAATGGAAGAAAATGTTCCGCTGAATAGGGCGGCTGGTTGGGTGGAGGGTGAGAACAAGGGGAACCCTATCATGTTGCTGGGAGAGAGGGGAAGGGGTGAGTGCAGAAGTGAAGGAAATGTGGCAGACAAGGTCAAGATCCCTGTTAGTAGCCACAGTGTTGGGGATGGTGGTGGAATTCCCAATTTGAGGGAAAAAGATGTCTCAGAAAAGTGTTCGGAAGTAGGTAGTAAGACCCTACAATGTTCAATTCTGGAACCACTTGGAACTTGAAAGATTTTGTCTCTTAGAACAACACAGGTTGCATGGCGATATGACAGAATTTTAAAGGTTATGAAAGAATAGGACAGGTTGATAAAAACAGTTTCTCATAGCTTAATGGTCAAGGGTGGGCCACATGTAAGGTTCACTTCCAGAGTTAATGGTTGAAGCAGAAACTTTGTTGATATTTAAGATTAGATTGGATAGGCGAATGAATGAGAAGAACAGGGTGGGTCGATGTGATAAATACTGTTTGCTTGCTGCTGCTGAGAACATACGACTGTATGTGACAGGGTTTGAATGGGAAGCTAAAATAGTTTAAAAGAACATTAACCTTGCTTAGCCGGCATCCAAACCACCAAGCACACTCTATGGTAACCACACTCATAGTTGCACGCGATGCCTCCTCAAGGCAGTTCAAACAGTACAGGCT
This sequence comes from Carcharodon carcharias, assembly GCF_017639515.1. Taxonomy (NCBI): domain Eukaryota; kingdom Metazoa; phylum Chordata; class Chondrichthyes; order Lamniformes; family Lamnidae; genus Carcharodon; species Carcharodon carcharias. Next base: position 76,312,447 of record NC_054486.1, read on the forward strand.
CATCTGAAACATTACCAATCTAGTTTTTCTCTCAGTATTGGCAGTTTTCTCTTTTTAAGCACTAAAAGTGTATGGTAATAATTTTGACCTAACATGAATTCTACCCAAGTGCCCAGCTTACATCCCATCAAAGATTTTTGGTAGCTCAGGTGACGTTTTGACATGGTGCTGGAATGTGCAAGAGTTGTCTTTGACTTTGGAAACCTTCATTTCTACCAGCCACAATGTTCAAGCTGAAGCATTAGAGAGATGGGAGTTTTATTGGGCAAGATGGTTGGGGTTATATTGGTGTCTTCCATGCTCCGTTGCACAATTGGGATATGGTACTTGTGATAGGTTTATTGTGGGCATGAATTTATTTTGGGTTGTTAACCTGTGGGTGATTTGCCCTTGGCACTCTTCTTCACACCAGAATATTTTGCCTTATCTGTTCCCTCTCACCAGGCATATTGGACGTTTAGTTACAGAGCAATGACCCCTTCTTCCTCAAAGATTGCAACTTCCTCTCGTTACACCACAAATGCAAAGTCTTCTCATTGAAAATGTCAGTTCTGGTCCCTAGCCTGTGCCAAGCAGCACTCAAACATAACAAATAGTAAAGTTTCAAGAGCTGCTGCTATCTTTATTCCCTGCCCACTTTCAGTCATAATCCTCCCTGTGCTGGTGAAAAATGCCCATGGAGCTCATACATATTCATGTGAACTAATCTTGCTCAGTCTGACTCAATCAAGATCAGCTTCCTGGTCATTAATTCTCCTACACACAGCAATTCAGGAGCTATTTTTCCCAGGGGTAAAGGAACCGTCTCTGATATGACAATCTGTGCTGCATCAACTGAAATCTAACTCATGTTGAAACTAGCAAGTGAAATAGCGATCAATGGTACTCCAACTGTTCCATGTTCCTCCTATTTCTGAACTGACAATCTAACATAGCAGTATGATTTCTGTGCTGGTGGACTTCATACTGTGCCTGCTTTTTCATCTGCATGTATAAACATAGTCACTATGGAGTTTATAGAGATGGTGTGAGAATAACCTTAATAAAAAATAAATAGGTTGTTGGAAAATGTAATTATCATAGTTGATACAAATCAATACTTTACAATGTCTTTTAATTACTTTCTGCCTGTAAATGAGAAAGAACTTTAATGAGATAACCTTCATAACCTATTTTACTGCAAAACAGAGCATGTTAATATGATGTTTCATATTGAAATGATTAAAAACACATTTAATGGCTGTATAAATATGACATAGAATCAGCAGCTGAGACAATTACAAGGCATAATAAGAACACATTTGGCACAGACCAATATTGCCATGACTTTTAGCTGGTGTATAGTTCATAAGCAGGAGGTAGGGGAGAAATACATCATAAAAACTCATACAAACAAATAATGAAGGCATGCTTCAGTGATCAGAAGAAAATATTCTGCTGTCCATTGTTGTTGCCATTTAAGGCCAAATGTAATGGATAAGCCTATGTAAAAGCCAATCCAGTTCAATCTATTCACTAAATGAAACTGCAGTATTTTCAGAGAAGTCATGAAAACCTTAAAAGTAGGTTGCTGTGAATCATCAATAAGTTCACGCCTCTTGACGAATCCTAATTTTAAGATTACCAACCCTTCAGGCATTGAAGATTGATCTCCTCAATGCTGCTGTGAGCAACCAAGGGGAATCATAGGGGCATTAAAAGCAATTGTGTTTTTTTCTTTAATTTTCTTTAAACACTTTTATTCTTTAGTTAAGATACATTGAAAATGCTAAAAAAAAAGGCTCACTGGGTGGGGGAATTGGAAGTAAGAGGTATTGTGATGAAACCTTCTTGAATGCATCCAGTCGGAGTTGGCACCCTTTCCTAATTTCAAAGCCCTGGTACTTTAGTGCATGGTAACTAGCTGTTCTCAGGTGAGGCGTGCTGCACCCCTAAGAAAGTAGATGCCCAAACTATTCCTTCTCTCCAGGGAGAATTCCAAAGTTCTGCAAGCCAGATCTTTGTCTGGGTCTTATGCCTAAAAATTGGGAAGTAAATGTTAGCATCGCTGCAGGCCGCTTCAATTGGAGCTTTTCGCCTATTGTTATCCAGCAACTGCTAGAAGGCTCCAAGGCCATTAGGTTGTCCTGGAGGAGTCAGTAAATGAAAGTTATAACTTTCCTATGCAGTTTTTAGCCTATACCCATGGATCCTGCAGTACATGAGAATCTCTTCAGATAGCCATTTCCTATAGCATTGAACAGTCACTGTCCTTGTATGATGAAGCAGCAGACCAGGAGTTCCCCCAGCCTTATTATGTTGTCCACTGGGGAATCACAGGTAACCCAGAGGCAGTGCAATGGGAGTAGAAACATTCTGTAATGAGTTCAATTTTGTTACGAAACAATGATGTCATAATAAATTCTTGTAAAAATACATTGGCGCACTTTCTCAAGTCCAAAACCAGACAACAGGCAGAATATAGCGAGCAAGTGAGTGCAGTGCATGGCTTCATGGCCTGAATTCTGAGGATGGATGTTCTGAAGGGGAACATAATATAGAGTAAACAGGGACAGAGTCAAGTTGTATCAGATCTCTGACCTGACAATATTTCCCAGGAGTTCTTTGTGTGGTTGGTACTGAGCCTTCTTTTGTGGTTGGATCAGACCCAGAGGCTAATCAGGCAGGAGAATGTGTTCCTTGCTTGTTCACCTCACTTTCCTCTTTTTCCGTCAGTGAAAAATTCCAAAGGTTGTTGGTATGTCTTGCGCTGGGACTTCCTGAGGCTGGACAGTGACAGGGCTGGAAGAACGCTGAAGATCCAAAGAGCCTGAAGACTGGTTTGTTTCTCTCTCCTCCAATCAACCGTGACAAAAGCATGGTTTCCAGACAGCAGAAGCCAGGGGTTCCTGATACTGGCATTGAGGAATATAGGAACAAGAGAAAATGGGGGCGAAATTAGACTTGTTAGCACCCATTTATTGAGCATCACAAATGAGCTTAGAGCTCCAAAATGGCCTGTACCACATACGTATGCTCCTGTGGGGCGAACAGTGTCTGATGACATATTGGTACAGGTATTAGCACAGGGGCAGTGAAAATCCAACACAAGTATGCAGAGCAGGGAATCATGATATCAATCAGTGCATACTACTGCTTTGACACCAGCAGTGCTATTTTGGAGCTCAGTGCTCCTGCCAGCACCCTATCTTAACCTTGCAAAGTTCATTGTATGTTCCGCAGCAGAAGGAACCCTCCATCAGAGCAACTTAAATGGACGATCAGTTATTTACCAGTTACTAGTCCATTTCTTCTGGCTGTTGCTGCAATTCTGCAAGAGTTTTTGATTTCTATAGTTTTTTTAAGTTGCAAAAACCTGCAGAGAGTGGTGTAGCACCTACTAAGGGGCAATTTACTGACTCCAAGGCTCTTGCACAAACCAGTTGTTCCCAGGCATGGCTGCAACAGTATATTTGGAATACAGAATGACTTGGAGAATGAACAGAGGTCACACAGAGCAGGACAAGTTGCTGGAAGATGGAGAAGGAGGAGATGGAGAAGCGCCCTCAGCAGGAAGCCGTACCTGCTCAGAATGTTTCAGGGAGCAATTTTCTTTTTTGAACCTCAATGAGGAACAATGTATGAGACATCGATGTTTCAGTAAGAACATCCTCACTGAAGTGCAATATTTGCATCATCCCACTGTTTCCCATCTACTGTTGTTTAAGGGAGGTCACTGAGGATTTTGACTCAATGACAGCCAACTACATTTCAGTCTCTCTTGTCAGAGACAATCCCCAGAGAAATTGCTAACTTTTCAAACAGCTGAATTCCAAGTGACCAGGTCAAATGATCACATGACAAGATTTCACGTTTTAAGACTTTTACCTGACAAACAAACTAAAATCAACATGGAATAAACATCACTTAGTAGCCGGCTAGCACACTAAACTACAGGAAATACATCTCCCTTACATAACCCAAAAACCCCAGGCCGCACCTATACATTGCAATTACATTACTTAAAGGGATGATGGTGGATAGGCACTGGCAAACATTCAAAGAACTGCAACAATTGTTTATTCCTGTCTGGTGCAAAAGTAACATAGGAAAGGTGGCCAAACCATAGCTTACAAGGGAAATTAGAGATAGTATTAGATTCAAGGAAGAGGCATACAAATTGGCCAGAAAAAACATCAGACCTGAGGATTAGGAGCACTTTAGAATTCAGTAAAGGAGGACGAAGGGATTGATTAAGAAGGGGAAAATTGAGTACAAGAGTAAGCTTGCGGGGAACAAAAAAACTGACTGTGTATAGGTTTGTGAAAAGAAAAAGATTGGTGAAGACAAATATAGGTCCCTTATAGTCTGAAACAGGCTCATTTATAATGGGGAACAAAGAAATGGCTGACCAACTAAATACATACTTTAGTTATGTCTTCACAAAGGAGGACACAAATAACATACAGAAATGTTGCGGAGCGTAGGATTTAGTGAGAGGGAGGAACTGAAAGAAATCAGTATTAATATGGAAATGGTGTTGGAGAAATTGATGGGATTGAAGGCCGATAAATCCCCAGGGCCTGATAATCTACATCCCCGAGTACTTAAGGAAGTGGCCCATGAAATAGTGGATGCATTGGTGGTCATCTTCCGAGATTCTACCAACTCTGGAACAGTTCCTACAGATTGGAGAGTAGCTAATGTAACCCCATTATTTAAAAAGGGAGGTAGAGAGAAAACAGGGAATTATAGATCAGTCAGCCTGACGTCAGTAGTGGAGAAAATTCTGGAATCCATTATAAAAAATTTAATAGCTGAGCACTTGGAAACCAGTGGCAGAATCGGACAGAGTCAGCATGGATTTATGAAAGGGAAATCATGCTTGACAAATCTACTGGAATATTTGGAGAAGGTAACTAGTAGACTTGATGAGGGGAAACCAGAGGATGTGGTTTATTTGGACTTTCAGAAGGCTTTCGACAAAGTCCCACATAAAAGATTAGCATGTAAAATTAAAGCACATGGGATTGGGGGTAGTGTATTGAGATGGATAGAAAACTGGTTGGCAGACAGGAAACAAAGAGTAGGAATAAATGGGTCTTTTTCCGAATAGCAGGCAGTGACTTGTGGGGTACCGCAGGGATCGGTGCTGAGACCCCAGTTATTCACAATATATATTAATGATTTAGATGAGGGAGCTAAATGTAATATCTCCAAATTTGCAGATGGCACAGAGCTGGGTAGGAGGGTAAGCTGTGAGGAGGATCCAGAGATGCTTCAGGGTGATTTGGACAAGCTGAGTGAGTGGGCAAATGCATGGCAGATGCAATATAATGTGGATAAATGTGAGGTTATCCACTTTGGAAGCAATAACAGGAAGGCAGATTATTATCTGAATGGCTATAAATTGAGGGGAATAAGCAACGAGACATAGGTGTCCTTGTACACCAGTTGTTGAAGGTAAGCATGCAGGTGCAGCAAGCAGAAAAGAAGGCAAATGGTATGTTGGCCTTCATAGCGAGAGGATTCGAGTACAGGAGCAGGGATATCTTGCTGCAATTATACAGGGCCTTGGTGAGACCATACTTGGAAAATTGTGTGTCTCCTTATCTGAGGAAGGATGTTCTTGCTATAGAGGGAGTGCAGCAAAAGTTTACCAGACTGATTCCTGGGAGGGCGGGACTGACATATGAGGAGAAATTGAGTCGGTTAGGATTATATTCGCTGGAGATCAGAAGAATGAGGAGGGATCTCATAGACACCTATAAAATTCTAACAGGACTAGACAGGGTAGATGCAGGAAGGATATTCCCGATGGTGGGGGAGTCCAGAACCAGGGGTCATAGTCTGAGGATACGGGGTAGACCATTTAAGACTGAGATTAAGAGAAACTTCTTCACCCAGAGAGTGGTGAGCCTGTGGAGTTCACTACCACAGAAAGTAGTTGAACCCAAAACATTGTATGCTTTCTAGAAGGAGTTAGATATAGCTGTTGGGGCGAATGGGATCACAGGATATGGGGAGAAAGCAGGAGCAGGCTATTGAGTTGGATGATCAGCCATAATCAAAATGAATGGTGTGCAGGCTCAAAGGGCTGATAAGCCTACTTCTGCTCCTAGTTCCTATGTTTCTATGTTTCTATTGCAATGCAATCTTCGCAGGGTTGTAGTCTTTGCAGTAACCAGTCCAAAGTTACTCTCAGCTTCCAACGGGCTCACTTCTCCATGTTTTGCTGAGTAGTAACATGCAGTGTCCATTGAAAGTCATTTCCTTCAGTCTTCAGAGAATCCCCAAGCAAATTCTAGCAGCAAGGCCCTCTCTGGCGATTCCTTCTCTCAGCCATACCAGGGCAAATCCTAAAATTTCTACAGGTTCTGTCTCTTTGACAAGAGAACATGCTTCCACCCATGTTCTGCTTAGTGGCTAACAGAGGATAGCCTTTTCCCTGGATGATTGCTACAGTTGCTGCTTTTCTCTCTCGCTCTCTCTCCTCTCTCTCTATCCAGGGTCTCCAAGTCAGTAAATCTGAGAGTCAGTAAAGTACACAAAGTCAGGCCAGCTGCTTCTGTCTTTTTGTGTGAAAGCTAGCCCTGCATTTCAATAGCACTTGACTTGGGCCCCAGTCCACATGGCAGCCAGGTTACATTAGCTTACGGCCAGGCAGAAATATTAGGAGGTCACATGTTCCATTTTACCTTGAATTAAAAGAGACAATTTAAAACATAACTATCTTACAAAACCTTGCATTCCTAACACAATCAAGCAGAGCGATCACATGGCTTTGAGGGGATTGAAGCTTCCTCATGTGCAGGGTGCTATCGACTGCATGCAGATCATTTTGTGAACCTCACATGCCAACTGTTCTCTATATCTGAAAAAGATTCCACTTCCTCAATATCCAACTGGTGTGTGAGCATAGCTGTGAATTATGCAGGTCAATGCCCGGTATCCTGGCAGCACTCATGATGCCTTCATTCTGCAGCAGTCTGCTGTGCCAGCTGCATTTCAGCCAATGCCAAACTGAAAGGTAGCTGCTTGCTGACAAGGGCTGTCTGCCAACCATGAGGCTCCTGTCTCCAGTGTGCAATGCACACTTGTGCAGCTTGCATGTAATGAGAGCCATGTTATCACATGAAATGTGATGGAGCACACCATTGGAGAGCTGAAACAATACTTCTGCTGCCTGTGTCACTCTTGAGGAGCACTGAAGCACTCAGCAGCATGGGTGTCATGATTCAATGTGGCCTGCTGTGTGATACATACTTTCGTCATCATGAGGAGGCAGCCCTTGCCATCAAATATATATGATGAGCAACTGAGGAGCAGGACAGAAGGAAGAGGAAGCAAGATGACAAACTAAGTAGCCCCTTTCTGGTTGGGCTGTCCATGAATTCACCTGAGTGTGACATCAGGAATCAAAACACCAATTCCCCAAAAATCCTATACCTTCCCTTCCCTCAGTCACTCACCATCACTGTGTACACTTGGCCAGAATGCAAAAATAAAAGCCACCATAAAATAAATATTCCAAGTCAAATTTATAAATGAAATCCTGCCACACTGCATACAAAGTCAACTAATAATCCTTGTGCATTCTCTTAGTACCTGTCTTATGTGGACCTTTGCTTGTTCTAAAGCTTGTACGCAGTGCTACCCCACTGGCTGCAGCATCTCTGGTGGAAGGATATTGATCTTCAGTAGAGGAAACTGCAGATGGCCTTGGAGGATGACGTTGAAAAGTTCTGACCCTAGAAGGCCCAACTTTGGACAGGCCCAACACTCAACATGAGTGGCAGAAGTCTGGGCTGGCTGGGCTGAGAGACAACAGCAAGGGAGTGGCAGAACTGGTGGAATGAAGACTGTCTCTGAGTGAAGACAATAAGAGATAGTAGGAGAGATTAGGTTTGTGCTCCTTGGAGCAATTGCTACTCCCCCAGACTGGTACCTCAGCAATCCTAATAATCTGTTACTGGACTGCACTGATATCCTGTGAGCCCCTTTGCACATTGAAATCACCAGAACTCAGACACTGGGTGGATGCTGCTTGCACTGCAAGGGAAGCTGTGACATTGGCCATCACGTTGCATCATGGTTGGCTCTACAAGTGTACAAACCAAGTTGGCCACCATTGTTATGCAAGAAAGGATTGGTTCCAAGTTCTACCCAAAGCCCTGTGCCAATTTGGTGCTGCATTCCTCCATGCTGCTTGGCATTGATCACAGGCTTTCTAGCAGTCTTGCCAATGCACCAAACATCTTGTGGTGATACCCATCGAAGTTCTTCTGTAGGCTATCCCTCACTGTCCTCATCTGAGTCATCTGTAGTCAGACCTCATTCTCTGGTGAACTGGCACCTGCTGATTCTTGCTCCCAGCCCTTGCTACAATGTGCTTGTGCCTGATGACTCGATATGTGCAGATCCCAATTCTAATCTATCTCTAAGATAGGCACAATGTCAGTATCTGAGCTGGTGGCTGTGAGTATGAAATCAAATGACAGTGCTATATATTCATTATCACTGTGTTCTTGATATTCCTTCAGTGCCTGGCCAATTTTGACCTCGGGTATCTGAAATGAGAAATGCACAAAGTGATGCAGGGAGGGAATGTATGAGATGTGTTCTTATACCATCTGCGGTTTGTAAATCAGAAGAGAGTACGTGATGATGGAGAAGTCACATGTGAGATGAAGTACTGGGAGTGAGGATACTGTCAGTTTTGATGATTTTAGCTCTGCTGCTGGTTGTAGCCTCAGAAATGACCATCCCAATAATGGCTGATACCCTCTCCTCCATGAGGATTTGGACATGCAGACCAACACTCTCCCTCTGCTTAGCTCCTGCTGCTTCTGGTTTTGAGAGGAAAGTGTGCTAGTGAGTGTTGTGTCATCTGTTTGGCTGATGTAGCTGATGGTTGAATAACTGGCAGTGTACAAACTGTGAGTTGTGGGGTATGAGCCTTGCAACAGTGCAAAGTAAATGATGGTAAGGTGAATGTCAGATATAAGACTGATTGAATGAGGTTGCTGCTAGGTAAGTGACAGGATTGTGGTGAATTGAGGAGTGTCTGAGGATTGTAGTGCAGTTGGTGGGATATGGGCATTTGAAGATGCATTCATTGACCTTGGCCACCTGTATGAGGTCGTTGAATTTCTTGTGGTACTGCATCCAGGTTCCTTGGCTTTGGCTTCCATGGCCACATTATCTTACTGCTTTTTGAGTGTGTGTCTGGAGGGCTTCCCTTACAAATACAGGATATCTCTCCTGCTTTCCATCTGCTTTAACAAGGCCTTCACTGCAGTATCTGAAAACCTTAGAGCTTGTTCTCTCCTATGTTGTGCTATTCCTTACTCTTTCCCATCTCAGAATCTCTTCAAGCACAACCACCAGGACCTGCTCCAGCAATCTTCCCTTTAAAAGGTGCAGACTTGCTTTCAGTGGTGCTAGCCACTCACAATATTGGCTTCCTGTTGATGCATCCAGCCAATAAGTAATGTGATTAACACTGGCTAGATGCAGAAATCATTCAAATGAACAGGCAGCACAAAATTGGCAGGCTTCCTGTATTGCAAACAATGGACACATATTAATCATGCACTGCAAACCCTGCATCTGATTTCTGGGGCTGTGCAATCTAGCCATCGTGTCTCTGCATCACAAGATGCAGCAATAACAGGAAGGAGCAGATTTCTGCATATTAAAAACAAAGATATTGAGTTCTCCATTAAATTATCTACGCACTATGGAAAATCCAGTTTGACTTGATCCAAAACTGAACAGGGGACAGCCCTGGCCACAGAGCAGAAAGTTTCAAGAAATTTAGTTAAGACTAATACAGTTTCTGGGAATAATCATCACTGGAGTAAAAATAAATGCTCACATTTACAACTTTGATGTTCAAACAGCTGAGGCAGAAATCACGCAAATTGAAGTTACATCGGTTAATGTCTTTAGTGTTAAAGATCACATTATTTTATATAAAGCTTGAAAACAGTTGTGTGCGGTATTAGGAAGACAGAAGTGGTACTTTTATAAGGTTAATTTAAAAACAGGTATTATCAGCTTAAAGATTGGAACTTAACTATCCTACTCTGTCTTGTTTTGTTTTACATGCTGCTTGGTTTAAACGATGCCTTATTAATCACTCAGACTAATAGTTTGCAACTTTGTGCAGTGTTTGAGAACGGGGCAGCTTTTTAATATTTTATTAGCTGAGAGGAAAACCCATTCTTACATGAATATCCTAAAACCTAACTTCAAAGCCATTGGGGAAGGCTCTCAACTGGCAACCACCTATTCCTTGTCCGAAAGGCAGATGACCAGCAAGTGAAAATCTGGTGAGGACCTTGTGCATTCACTTGTCCATTTAAATCAATTTTCTGGCAGGTTTTTAAATGCGTGCCCAACACTGCTGCTCCCCCCCACACCCCCCACCACCCCCAACCACACAAAAAAACACTGCTGCCCCAAAGAGGGGAGCATCTGTTTATATATGAAAATTGGGATCCTGCATCTGGTATAGGATCCAGATTGTAACTTTCAAAGACAAATGAATGAAACTGGTTTGGCATAACCTCCTCCAGGCCAAGCAATAATCTGTTGGGCTGTCCGTTGCCAGCCTGTTTATGTTCTCCCCAGTATCTGTTTATCATGATGCTATTGATTTTGCGTTGTTTCAAGGTTTGACTATTTTATTTCCAGTCCTTCAGGCAAGTATGTTTTACAGGCAAATCTTTCTTCCTCGCTAACTGTATTAAACTGCAATTTATTGTGACATCTAAATAACTGGTAGAAAGTGGCATCAGTTGTTCAGTTTAGAGCTTTTGACTACGGTTTTTGGTGGAGCTGTTACACTATTGTTTAGATTTATTTTGACATCCATTGATGACAACATCTAGTACATCTGCCTCCAATCATGGTTTTATCAACATAAGCTAATGTAAAGTATAAATCAGGCAGAGTGGCTTGAATGAAACAAAAACAGAAAATGCTGGAAAAACTCAGCAGGTCTGACAGCATCTGTGGAGAGAGAAAAACAAAGTTAACGTTTCGAGTCCGTATGATCCTTCTTCAGAACTTGAATGATACCAGTTGCTTGCCTTGCCCCTCTCCAAAATGAAATTTTTAACGTTTTAACTGGTTTGTATAACTGGCAGACAACCTCCTGGTCGACATCCAGTTCCTCAACTAATTGAAATGCTGGTAATTATTACAGTTTTAAAATTTTTATTGACGTTAATGTTTTTTAAAAAGTACTTTGTTTCACAAATATTTTAAGAATTTTTTAGAGCCTAGATGATCCCCTATGACTTTGAACATGGTGAGGCTGATTTTAATTTGTACTAACTATGCATTTAGAGTCTGAAACTGGGGTTTCATTCATGGGATGTGGGTGTCACTGGCTAGGCCAGCATTTATTGCCCATCCCTAATTGCCCTTATTCAGAGGGCATTTAAGAGTCAACCACATTGCTGTGGGTCTGGAGTCACATGTAGGCCAGGTCAGGTAAGGACAGCAGATTTCCTATCATAAGTGATGCCAGATAGGGTTTTACAACAATTGCAATGGTTTCACGGTCATTGTTAGAATTTTTAATTGCAGATTTTTATTGAATTCAAATTCCACCATTTGCTGCGGCAGGATTTGAACCCGGGTCCCAGAGCATTAGGCTGGGTTTCTGGATTACTAGTCCCAGCAACAATACCATTACGCCTCCCCCAACACTTACCGCCCTTAATGTGCCTCCATTGGCTCTGCCACCATTTTGATTGATGAAGGATCTGAGTGGTCACGGTGTCTGCTATATTAAGTGGTGTCATTATCATGAAATAGCTGAAAGCATTGCATTCAGCAAGTGATCTGGGCCCTGACAACATCCTGGCAGTAGTACTGAAGACCTGTGCTCATGAGCTCGCCATGTCCCAAACCAAGCTGGGTAAAAACCCTAAAACTCCCTTCCTAACAGCGCTGTGGGTGTTTCAGCACCAGATGGTGTGCAGAGATTCAGGAAGGCGGCTCACCACCACCTTCTCAATGGCATTTAGAGATGAGCAACAAATGTTGGCCTTTCCAGTGACACTCACATCCCATGAAAGAATATTAAAAAAAAGCTAAGTACATATTTTATTGGGGATCCTAATATGTAGATAGAGCTCAGCTGTAATTTTGATAGGAAAGGTCTGGCCAGCTACTCAGTTAAAGACCCACAAAAAGAAATTAAACTTGACATGTCTGGATTCTATGTCTTCCCTAATCTGAGGTCATCATGGTTACTAGTTAAGGTAATTGACTCTTAAAAGGGTGAATTTTTGGATTACCAATGTCATTCAAATTGTTTAGCGATAAAATTGAGAATATATATTTGAGAATCAAGGGAAGAATTTTCCTGTTGGCGAGTTGGGACGGGGCCTGCTCGCCAACGCATAAAATGATGCATGGTGACATCGGGCGGGTGTCCCAACATCACTGCGTGTCACTTAGATTTTCAGTTTGGCGGGTGTGCCGCTGACGTGACTGTGCACCCGCTGAACTGTCAAAGGCCTTTTAAGGTCATTAACAAAGTAATTAAAGTTGTTAAGAATGCTGCCCGTCCAACCTTTAGGTTGGCGGGCAGGCGAAGAGCCCAGGCGGATTTGCATTTTTCATGGGCGGGATGAGGTTTCATGAAGAGTTTATTAATTAAATAAAAATGTTTGAAAAAATTAGTGGACATGTCCCATGTGACAGTTTCACATGAGGGAACATGTCCTTAAAATTTTTTTTCACCTTTATTAAATTTTCCAGAACTTAAACTAATCTCCCTGAGGCAGCTCCGTACCTCAGGGAGATTTCTGTGCTCTTTCATGTGCATGCGCAAAAAAGCGCTGGCTCCGACTCAGGGAATGCACCCCCCACCCCCACCCGCACAGGGAGCGCTCAGTGCTTCCGGCCACATGTCACGCTGGGTGGGCCTTAATTGGCCCACTCACGTAAAATGGCAGTATGCACCCGATTGGGGGCGCCAATTAGATTCATGCTTGCTCCCGCCCGCCCCCCCCCCACACAACCCCCCCCAACGGGTGGAAAATTCAGCCCCAAGAATCTATAACATGGTGTTTTGACACCTGTTATGGACAGGGGAGAGATGTGAGATAATTTCTCCCCTTTTTTTCCCTCCTCTCGACTGACTACAAAATGCTTTTTTGAGAAGGAGTCATGCCTTGACTGCTATGAAAGAACAGACACAAAACAGGCTCTCTGATGAGTTTAAATCAAAAGAAAGGATTTGAGCATATGAGCACATTTATTTCCCATGACACCTGGATAGTAATCACAACAAACACTCACTCCTCTTCAAACAGACAGATAGCCAGGTGTACACACACATACACACTCACACAATAATATGATTTTGAAAAGTATAATGTGCACTTAAATAAAATGCACTTAAATTTCTTAAAGTCCCAAAAGTAAATATTACTTTGTTTCTCCACAAAGCTTGTCAAAGAGTTGCAGGCCTGGAAATTCTCTTTCAGTTCATTGATGAAGAAAAATGATGGTCAGAAGTTTCTGGTGATGAAGCCACAATGGTACTCCGAGCAATAGCAAGTTTCTGGCTTTTTAGTTGTTGCTGTGGTCGAGCCCCTGTAGTGAAGAAATATACTCATGTAGGTAAAATGAATTGACCCCACTTCTCTGCTGATTGTGGATCTTTTTAAGCAGTGTCCTTTCTTGCGCTGGGCGAGATAGCTTCCTTGTGCTCTTCCTTTCCCAGACCTCCTTTTCAGGGCTGTCCTTAGAATAGATAAGATTTGCTATCTCAAGCCAGTTTCTATCATGCGATAATAGTGTTGATGTTTTCCATTGTCTACACAATGGGTTGATTGCTAAGCAAGTGGTCACACAATGGAGGATGCTTGGTATTGCATCAACATTCCAGCCTTGAATAGACTCCAAAAATGTCTCAATTTGTAATCCCATCTTCATGAGGCCAGCAAGTCTAACAGTCATTCTTATTTTAAGTCTTTTCAATTGAAATGGATAGGAGTGGTCATCAAAATGTAAGTGGCCTTCCCAGGTGATAAGTAACTTCCCAGAGATATATGCAGACATGTCTGACTCTGTGTCGGTACAGAAACCACGAAATAAGTCACCTGATCCTCTGGACTCCATCTTCTGAAGGTAAATTGTTCCTATCCTGTCTTCCTTTAAAAAGTTAAAAATGTCCATCATCTTAATATGTTCATGGGCATGTGACATGAGTGTGACACCATAAAACAAACTTTATATGTTAGTATTAAGATACTCAGGATTAACATCCAGCAGGTCTGTACAGATGTAGCTGAGAGGATCAAGGCCACCAGCATAATCTCAAGCAGCAAGATTCATTGTAGAAAGAGGTTCAATGACTTAGCAAAAGCAGCAAGGATGAGCACAGCTATTCATCCCTCCATCTCTTTCATTAGCACCTGCCATGTTCTTGCATCCTCTCCTCCAGCACTCTCAACAATTCCTTCCCTGTGAACTAAGATGCACTGGCACCAAGTCTGATTCACTTCCCTCCCGGCTAAGCCAGGTGTGGAGGCCAGATCATTTTAAATAGCAAAGTGATGGTAAATATAGGGGGAAACAGAAACTTAAAAGTTGTTTTTCATTCCTACTGTCGTACTTTTACTTCTATTTGGTGATAATTTTGGTGTGTTGTTCTCCTGACCAAACGAAGATAGAGCTGAATGACTTTGTAAGAGAACGGATACAATCTGATTTGTCCTTCGAGGTAAAGAAAACCATGTCCTTCATCTGGGTGTTTGGTAGGGCTCCGGTGGGTATGTAAGTGACTGCTGTAGCCAATTTACATCTGGAATGTTCTGCAAATAGGACAGGACACCACAAACAATGAGTTTTGGTCAAGTTGCTGGTTCAGGGTTTTCTCTCCTTGTGTTTTCTCTCTGCCTCTGAAATGAGCACTGCTTTTTTTATCTGGTTCTGTCAGGTGCAGCGACCCTGGGCGAGCTTCTCCCAGGACTCAAAAGTTGATATCAAAACTCCCAAGTGAAGCCAAGTGTCCTTGTAGAGCCTTCACTGACCACCATGATGGCACCCCAAACTCAAACCCTTCATAAAAGATTTGCTCTGGCAAGCAAGTGTCAGGCATTCTGGCTACGTGATCAGTTGTGACTGTCTCATTAAGGCCGGGTGAGCACCTCAGTGACTGGTATTCGATCCTGCAACCTGACCTTCAGAAGCTTCTCAAGGCAGCTCAAGTGAAAGTGGTTGAGCTTCTTGGCATGACACTGGCACACAGTCCAAGTCTCACATGCTTAGAGCAGAATAGGCAGGACAATTGTTCTATAGACTGGCTATAGTGGTAGGTATTTGTGCCAGTGCAACTTGCATTTTTATTCTGACCAAGCAAGCCCTATAATTATGGGACAGTGCTGAAGAGCGAAATCTATAATACCAATGTGTGGAATTGCTGTGTAGCACTCAATGTTCAGTTGGTAATGATTTTTTATTTTGGGTTCATGTACCTCCAGGCTGACCTACAGGCCAATCCATTGGGCTGGCTGTCATTAAAATCAGCGATGCATGCAGTATGATGTACATCACCAGGGTGGTTTGGGATGTTACTGAAGATTTAAACTGGTGGATCTCCATGAGATCAGAAATACTCTGCTTAAATCAAGATATCTTCTGACAAGTGAAAGCTATCTTGTTAAGTATTTGGTTTTTTCAAATGATTTTGGAGCACAGCAAACAGTTGTGGATACAGGATGTTATGTTAAAGGATATTAATGACTTTGTAAATATTGCTATGATATTTCTATATACCAGTAAAAGACAGTAAGTATGTCCAGATCCTGCAGTAGGATCTGATCATAGAATGATAGAATTATAGAATCTTACAGCACAGAGGGAAAATCTTTCAGTCAGCTGTTTAACATAGCTTGAAAACTCTTGTCTCATACCCTTACAAGCTTTTCCTTTTCAAATAAATATTCAATTCCCTTTTGCAAGTTACCACTGAACTTGCTTACACCACCTTTCATCCAGTGCATTCCACATCATAACAACATTTGAAAAAAGAATCCTCATCGCTCCTCTGGTTAAATTTGCTAACTATCTTAAAATTGCTAACGTCTTTATGATGAATTGCTAACATCTTTATGACGAATTGCTGTCATCCTTCCCTGTAGACTGAACAATATTTAATTACTTGGTAACAAATCTTTTCCTTCATGGTATTTGGCATTTGAAGTATTTACCCTGCTTTCAATAGTGTTTTTAGTTAGTGTATTCTTTTGGAAAAATTATCTTAATTATGCTCAAACTAGACTTTTGATTGAACTTTTCAGAATGATGAATGATTCCTTTTGATGGCACCTTTCTCCTTGATTACATCAAATGATTCCTGGAATTACATTTCAGATGAATATGGCCATCCATGTTAAGCCTTGAATTGTGGCTCAGATAAGAAGCACTCTCATCTCTGAGTCACAAGGTTCTGGGTCCAATTCCCACACCAAGACTTGAGTGCAAAAATCAAGGCTAACACTCCAGTACATTACTGAGGAAGTGCTGCACTGTCAGTGGTGCTGTCTTTCAGATGCCACATTAAACTAAGGGCCCATTTGCCTGGTTGGATGGAATAGATCCCATGATACTATTTGGAAGAAGAGCAGAGGTGTTATTCCTGGTATCCTGGCCAACCTTTATCCCTCGATCAACATTACAAAAACAGATTATCTGGCCATTATCATATTGCTGCTTGTGGGAGTTTGCTGTGCACAAAACGTGCTACCTGTTTCCTACATTAAAACAGTGAGTAAGCTTCACAAAGTACCACCCTATGGCTGCCCATCTAAGTGCCCTACCCCAGAGGATGTCCACTGTAAAAGGGTTGTAAATGAATAATACCAGTTTTGGACTATTACTGTGTCAGAGTGAATAAACATCGGCTCTAGTAACATCTGACTATATGAGATTCTAGCTAGGAGCAGACAGATATTTAGATTCCAGTCATGTTTGATGTTGTTGAAAAATAAACAGCTTGGAAAGCTCAGTAACGGCAAGAATAAAAGAGAATTTTACTCAACCATGCTGCATGATTACATTAATCACAGCTTGGAATTTTTGAGCTTTAAAGAGATGTTTTAAAGCTTGAGAATTACACAATTGGCTCCTTGTAACCTGTAATCTGTTTCCTAGTATTGTAGCAGCGAAGCATGTTTGATTAAATTTACTTGTCAGAGGAAACTTGAGATAACTAGATCAGGATCTTTGTGTTACATGTTGATATGTCTCTGAATGTTTCTTCTTATCAGGTGGATCATGATGTTAGCCCCTCTCAATTTCCAGCTGCTAACCAGGGCTGGAATCTTCCGGTCCCGCCCGTCACAGGACCGGAAATTCCCACCTGAAGTCACTGGACCTTTGGCTGGTCCGTCAAATTTTCCATGCTGCCCGCGATGGTTCCTGCCATGGTGGAGCTGGAAAATCCCAGCCTGAATGTTTTTCAGGTGAAAAGCTAGTGACCCTGAGCGGGGATCGTCTAGGATGGTCTGACCTTCCTGATTTCAATTGCTCATTGGATAAACTCACTAAACTGGAAGTGAGCCCACAATGATGGGGCAGAACTTAATCCCTGAGGCGCAGATCCTGACGGCAGAAGCGGAAGTGAGCATCACTTCCATTTGCATGTCAGGAGTCAGCGCGCACGGAATTTAGGTTTAATTTTAAAGGGCAGCTGGCGACCATGTTGGGCACGTGCAATGAAGTGGTGAGGGCGAGCAGGAAATCCATCACCGTCGTATCTTGGAAAGATTCTGCGAAGTTCCTTACCTCTTCTTCAGAACCTGCAGCATCACCGTCATCTGAATAGGAGTACAGCTCTTTCATGTCTGCGCACGGCAGTGCCACTCATATCGTTGCAAAGCATGTGGTGCAATGCCCAGCAGACAACAATCTGGGATACTCTCTGTTCAGTGTATTACAATGCTCTGCCAGACCAGTCAGGGGAGTGGAAGCCTCCCTCCACCATCCTTAACCTGCCCTCTGTAGCTCTTGATGGGCCCCCCAGACACCATTTACCCCTCAAGGTTGACATGTCCTCCATCAAGCTTCAACTCCCCTCTCTAACTGTGGACCTTCCCTCTGTGATACAGCTACCCTCTTTAGATACCCAGGACCCGACCTCTGATAAGAGGGACTCCATACCATAGGCCTGACAATTGCTCCATTAAACTACTTACTCTCTCCACCCCCACCAATCACCCAAAATGCCTGTGCCCTGCTGTCTCTCCCATTGTTAACCTGACTCCTACATCTGTCCTTGGCTCACTGTTGCACCCATTTAGGCCTCCACTGCACCCACAAGAACCCCCTCCTCTCCACTTCACCCTTGCATCTACTGACAGTGCAGATCCCAGAATGTCCATGATCATTCCTCTGCTCCCCTCTCCTTTGTTCAGCAAAGACAACTGCTCACCTATGATGTGAATGCACCACCTTGCCTGGTGCACACCACCTTTAATCAGTTGTAAATCATGTGGCACGAGTTTCCCATTTGCTGCTGACTCAATCTTGAAGGTATGGCTTCATTTGGAAAAATTGTGATTTAATGAGTATTCATGGGATGCAAATGTACGCTGACTTATTCCCTTAAACTCAACGCACTGTCAGGAAGAAGAGAATTCAGCTCCCACCCTGAATTGGTCACCCTGCCCACCATGTTTCCTGCTCCTGGTGGCCCCAATAAAGTCTACCCTTGGTTTTCAAAAGATTTCCAACATAAAGCTTAATTTGCTTTCTATATGTCCATTTTAATTCCTGGAATCCTGCACGCATAATTTGGAGCAATTTTCTGTTTTTAAAAAGATGAACTTTCTGCTTATAATGCAATAGTTGCGGGGGACTTCAATCTTCATATAAACTGGACCAATCAAACTAGTAAAGGTAGCCTGGAAGATGAATTTGTAGATTTAAGGAGAATAAGGGGACAGTGAACTCAGAGGAGAGAGACCATGAGGAATTAAAGTGGAAGTCACCAAGGATGAGAAAGAAGGAAAGCAATGAAGATACCTCAGTGAGAAAAATGTTGTACTTTACTTGGGAGGGGGTAGAGAAAAATGGTTTTGAATGAGTGGTTGGAGGGATGGAATAAGGTGCAATGCTTAAAGGAGTAGAAAGTGCCAAAGGAATAGGGGGTAAGGCCAAGTTGTGAACTGAAGACAAGTGCCACAACGGTCTTGACAGGGCAAGTGGTGGAAGATAGGTCTGTAGTAAAATGACCTGGTACATTAACTGGGGACTGAGTACAGTACCGCCCACTGGTGATGTAAGAAGGTGCCTGACCTGGAACTTAGGTCAGCAGTGTGGAGTTAGGCAACATCATGTAAGGACATGCCATGGAGTCCTCTCCCTACCTGTACCCTCGACAGTAAATATGTACATAGTTCAATAATGTTAATAAAGACTTCTTGGTAACTTTTACAAGACTGCTTAATGGTGTCTGAGCAGTACACACCATAGGTAGCGACAACCCAATACACCAATATCCAGTCTGGTAGGCTTCATTTATCCTTGGGGAGAACTGAGTAATACCATCTTCGTGTTAATATATTCAGAATGAAAGTTTAAAAATGCTTTAAAACAGTATTTTCAAAATTACTGCACCAAAATCTTTAACCACTTAGAAATATCCTATCTAAGGTATATTCTAAATCCCCATTTACTGGATTTATATTCTGGCAGCAGAAAGCAGATTGCTGGAGGGAAAAGCAAGATTAGTTCTGGTGTCAAATACACTTAAATATGTTTTTCCTGGGGTTTTATAAAAATCTCCAAAAAATATCAGAAAATGCTGGAAATACATTGAAGATTCGTCAGTGTCTTAAAATAGAAACACGAGGCATATTGGCATTTTTTGAATACCGATTCTTTAGCATTTTAAAACCTATGCTAATTGTTATATTTTTTTAAATTAGGTAATTTATTATTTTCCAATTTATGAACACAAAAGAACCAAAGCTACAAAAGATGATGTTCAATCTACACCATCTATACAAACATTTCAAAGCTCCAGCTAAAACTGTTGCCAACTGGAGGCCAATTCTAATCATGGCATAAGTGAGAAATTTGACATATCTCATTAACATTGTTGTAGCATAAATGTCCTCTTCCCAGTAAGCAATTAATTTCCTTGAAGTTATGGCTGATATGCAAATTGAACAACTGTGCAAAAGCAATTCCTGCCTAAGCACAAAACAGTCCAGTTCAGCTGCATGATACTGCACCCAATCCAAGCAATCGTACTAAACCCACATGACTATGTGACCTTGCTGCGTTAATCCTCACCAAGGTCAGAGCTCAATTCAGAGGTTAACAAAACAATACCTGACAAGGGAGTGAGTTGTGTTGTGCTGTTCTAAGACATACAGGTAAAGAGAGGAAGAAAACCTTGGAAACCGGAGGGAAGTGAATGTTGGCCAGTACAGAAAATAGATGGAAGCAGAAGAAGAGGGGGAAAAAAACCTTTGAAAAGGCAAATAGTAATATTTGCAAGGGTTGAAAATAGATCTGGAATAGCTAGGAGAAACGAGAAGCTAATATGGAGACCGCAAGAAAATCAAGATCTGAGCAAAGTGGGAATAATTTTGCCTTTGTGTGATGGGGAAAGGTATGTAATAATGACAGCCTATTTTACATTGCTGCTGGTGTTTATTTTCATTGCTCCTATCACAGTCAAAATTACCCCAAATCATAAAAGGGTGGAAGCAAAACAGACAAAAAATGTGATAATGGAATTGAAATTGTGCGAGAAATCACATCTACAACATTCCAGATTGGAATAAAACAGCCCTTGACTTGAAACCCACCAGGATATACAGCACAGATTTATGATCATTTTTTTTCTGAAAGAATTGAACAGTTAAAACTTCTGAATTTGCACAGTATAGGGATAGATTACATGAAGCACATGAAGGGGAAAACTCTCCACTGTTTGGAGTCATACCTAGCATAAAGTTGTGGTTGTTGGAGACCAATTATCTCAGCTAAAGGACATCACTGCAGGAGTTCATCAGGGTACTGTCCTCAGCCCAACCATCTTCAGCTGCGCCATCAATGATCTTTCTTCCATCATAAAGTCAGAAGTGGGGATGTTCGCTGATGATTGCACAATGTTCAGCACCATTCGCTACTCCTCAGACACTGAAGCAGTCCATATCCCAATGCAGCAAGACCTGGACAATGTCTAGGCTTGGGCTGACGAGTGGCAAGCAACATTTGCACCAGACAAGTGCCAGGCAATGACCATCTCCAACAAGAGAGAATCTAACCATTGCCCCTTGATGTTCAATGGCATTACCATCATTGAATCCCCCACTATCAACATCCTGGGGTTTACTATTGACCAGAAACTGAACTGAACTAGCCATATAAATACTGTGGCTACAAGAGCAGGTCAGTGGCTAGGAATCCTGCAATGAGTAACTCACCTCCTGGCTCCCCAAAGCCTGTCCACCATCTACAAGATACAAATCAGGAGTGTAATGGACTTGCCAGGATGAGTGCAGCTCCCACAATACTCAAGAAGCTTGACACCATCCAGGACAAAGTGGCCCACTTGATTAGCACCACATCCATAAACATCCACTCCCTCCACTACCTACGCACAGTAGCAGCAGTGTGTACAATCTACAAGACGCACTGCAGGAATTCACCAGGGCTCCTTAGACAGCATCCTCCAAACCCATGACCACTACCATCTAGAAGGACAAGGACAGCAGATAGGTGGGAACACCACTAGCTGGAAGTTCCCCTCCAAGTTACTCACCATCCTGACTTGGAAATATATTGTTGTTCCTTCACTGTCACTGGGTCAAAATCCTGGAACTCTCTCCCTAACAGCACTGTGGATGTACCTACACCACATGGACTGCAGTGGTTGAAGAAGGCAGCTCACCACCACCTTCTCAAGGGCAACTAGGGATGGGCAACAAATGCTGGCCCAACCAGCGAAGCCCACATCCCATGAATAAATAAAAAAACCTTGAGATTCAACTGATTTAAAATATGTTTCATCCGAAATAATGGATCACATTTTTTGGTATTATGAACATTGATTCCTGGATTAATAAGTGACAGGTTGAAAACATTAAAGTATAATTTTGCTGCTTTAAAGAAGCAAACCACCTCCTCGAATATCAGTCCTACTTTTGCATTGTCCCATCTAGTTCTCAGATCCCTGAATTACCTAAATAACACTGGCACAGTCAAGTTTACTAAAATGTCTGAATTTATGAAATAAACTTCTGGACTGCCACGTTTTCAGTAAGTAAATCAGTAAGAATCCTGTCAAGCATGTTAACTCATCCTTTTGCTTCTAATACAGTTGTGAGTTTTAGGAATTTGAAATCGTACAGGTGATCAATTTGATTATATGATGGTGCAGCAGATCAGTTAACCCTCTACAATGTCCACATCCTGACCTTAACATGCCAGAATTCATCAAATCTTTACATAAGTTATATATTATTTGGATATAAACACAGTCAGTTGTTTAGATCTCACACTGCTGGAAATATTAGTGCCTGGTTTGAGAAATATTCCAGAACTGTCACTAAATAATGTCAATATTCTGGTCATGTTTTTGGTCACATATTTCTATGTTATTGAGAGAGCTGCTGGCCTGAGGTGGAATCTCTGCATTTATATTTGATCATTTTAAATGGGTTCATGATATTTTTAAATGAAGTCCTGATGGAGTTTTACTTCCAGGAGAACAGTTTGAAAGATGATACCATTTGTACTCAAACTGTATAAAACTGATGGATCAACTTTCATAGAATCATAGAGTACAGAAGGACAATGTGCCTAATATGTCTATCATGGCTCTTTGTTAAACAGTTTAACTAATTTTTATGCAGAAAAAGCACATTGTGTTACAGGGGATCCATGGAATTTTTATAACATGGGAGGGGGCTTCAGAAGCAAAACATTCGGAACCCCTGCTGCGATGATCTTTCAAAGGTAATTCTGATAATATCCCAACTGTAGAGAAGGTGGAATTCAACAATTAAAGGATTATCTTGCTTTTTGGAGAATAGATCTGTCAACAATATTTATGACCTAACTATTGTAATCTTGAAGTGATTGATGTTTATCAGTACTTTCAGGAGTTCATGGGATGTGGACATCGCTGGCAAGGCCAACATTTATTGCCCTAATTGCCCTTAAGAAGGTGGTGGTGAGTTACCTTCTTGAACCACTGCAGTCCATGTCGTGAAAGTGTACCCACAATGCTGTTACGGACGGAGTTCCGGGACTTTGACCCAGCGGCAATGAAGGAACGAGAATATATTTCCTTGTACAAGAAACACAAAGCTAATATGCATGTACCTCAAGCAGCTAAGGAGGTAAATAGAATGTTGGCTTTTATTGCAAGAGGATTGGAGTACCAGAGTAAGAAAGTCTTGCTACGATTGCCCAGGGTTTTCATGGGATCACACTTGGAGTCCTATGCAGAGGCTGCAACAACACTCAAGAAGCTTTATATCATCCAGAACAAAGCAGCCCACTTGATTGGCACCACATCTACTCCCTCCACCACCGACACACAGTAGCAGCAGTGTGTACCCTCTACAAGATGCACTGCAGGAACTCACCAAGAGTCCTTAGAAAGCACCTCCCAAACCCATGACCACTGCTATCTAGAAGGACAAGAACAGCAGACATATGGGAACACCACCTGGGAGTTCCGCTCCAAGCCATTTCTCAGCCTGACTTGGAAATATATTGCTGTTCCTTCACTGTCGCTGGGTCAAAATCCTGGAACTCCCTCCCTCAGCATTGTGGGTGTACCTACACCACATGGTCTCCAGCGATTCAAGAAGACAGCTCACCACCACCTTGTCAAAGGCAATTAGGGATAGGGCAATAAATGCTGGCCCAGCCAGCGAAGCCCATATCCCATGAATGAATAAAAAAAACATGTATCCTAAGGCTCAAAATGTACCATTTTATATTTACTGTTATTTTATCCTAATGCTCCACCATTTTAAGTATTCTGCTCATTTAGAGATTTAAGGCATCTCTTCTCACATTGGGATTTGTTTCAGACACATCTAAAATTCAAGATCATTGCAACTATCCAAATTTATATCAGGTATAAACTAAAGCTCTGATCAGTCAAAGCAATTACCTTAGATTCTGCACGTATTGTAAATATTATTGCGTTTGATTTCCAATGTCTTTAGAGTACTTATAAATCTCATTGTTGGCATTGGGTCCAAAGGGAATTTATTTAACTTTATTAATGAAAATGTTTGTGTGTCTTTCACAATGCAATTCACTCTGAAAGCTGCTAATTGAATAGCTTCCAATCAGATTGAAGCTAACACGTAGGCTGAACAAATTGATGATGATATGATGATGAGTCATATTCAAGAAAATACAGCAAATATAAGCTTAGAAATTGGATCGTGGCCCAGTTAGACATGCAATCCAGGGCAGCATGCTGTTCATTCCCAAGGAGGTCAGTGGCAGGACTACAGTAAAGCGACCCTCTAGATGCATTTTTTTTAATACCCAAAAACTGCAATCACCAGTGTGGTCTCAGAAGCAGTTCGCTGGTGCCTAGAGGCATCAAGATTAGCCAGCTTGGACACTGGCTGTATTAATGTGAGTCTGGGGTTTGGCAGGGTGATGGAGGGGGAGCGGTTCTTGGGGTGAAAGTGAGTCGATTAGGAGGGGGCAAGCAGTGTCCAGCAGCAGTTCACAGATTTAACGTGGAGCTGGGAGCTAAATTATTTTAAAAGAACAAAGGAAATAAACAGCCAAATAAAGCATTTTTATAATAGGGTGTAAAAAGTAACAACTATTTACAACCTCAATGTTAAAATTAAATTCCAGTTATATTTATTACAAAATAAGGTAAGTGAAAAAGATTAAAACTTCCCTTTAAGGACTATTGGTTTGGCTGCCAAGCACCTGAGAATACTGACTGCAGCATTCATGGAAGAAGTAAAGGAGGCTTTAACCAGGTATTAGACCAAACACCTATTTCAGGCATGTACCATTGATGCCTTTGGAGGAGCTTTTATCAATAAGAGATGACACACTTCCAAATCAGAATGAACCGTACAATCCGACTATCATTATAGACACAACACACTCGTTTTACACCTGTAAAATGGATGCAGTTTGATCTAATTTCCAGGCCTTAGCCTTTAATAATTTTCAGTCAAGTTTGGGCATGGGTTCAACAGTGAATCTATATCTTCATTTAGCTTTATTCTTGACACTGTATGCCATTCACAAATATTTTTTATACTGAATATCATTGATTGAATCATAGTCAATAAAACATTCTATCTGTACACTTCATAATCAGTGACTTACACTGTGGAGCTGCATATTAACTTTAACTTATAGCTTAACTTATAAACTATTATTAAAGCATATTAACCTAAAATAGAATAATGTTTAGCACCTATGTTAGTTACAATAGATCACTCTGTAAAACTCATGTACTGCTTAATGTGACAATGCATCTAACCTCTACACCTAAAATGGCAAAGGTTTAATAAACTGTTTAATAGTAGCCATTTTCTCATTGAATGGCAGAGCAGGCTTGAAGGGCAAAATGGCCTTCCCCTTATTCCTTTTCTGGTGCTTTTTTGTTCACTGAGAAAGCAGCAGCAAGTACTGAATATTGCAGCATTTCCCTAAGTTTTTTCAGCCCCTCAGTAGCCATTATGTTCTCGCCTTCTTTTCACAATATCTCTCAGGAAGCCCTGGAAACCTGTAGAAGCGACATTACATTTAAAACTGTGTTAAAAATATCACTCCAATTGACTGTTATTTTCAAGTTTAAGCAGGGAAGCTGCTGCAGTTTTCTCTCCAGTCCAAACTAGGACAGGAGAGGACAGGGAAACCTGGCCGACAAGGGTTAAAAATAGAACAGCTACAAAAACAGAAGCTTGCAGCCTCCTTAAAAAGTTTCAACAGCTGACCTGCCTCCTGAGAGGGGATTGGCTCCTCTTTCTGCCGCCATTAAAACCAGTATTCAGAGAGTTTGAGGCCTTCAGATTTTTAACATTTTAGCCACCCAACCAATCCAATACCACTCGTCTTTGGGGATAAAAATCACCCCAAAGTGACTCCAGAAGGAGAAAAAGTTGGGAATCTCCTCATGCATTTTTCATGAATAGTGTGAAGCGCAGTTGTAATGTTTTACTGAACCCAAGACTCCTTTTAAGGCCTCAGCTCAATGTTCCCTGTGGACTCCAGGTAGCAGCTGCTTGACCTCAAGGGTTTACAAAAGACACCGCTGCATTGTTTGTAAAACTCAGACCCCAGATGAAATGCCTCAAATTCCTTCTCTTATTTTTAAAAGGTGTTTTGCACTGTAACAGTGGGCAACTGTTGGGGGGAAGTTTAAGAGCGAGCACGCGGAGGTGGGCCTCCAACCGGCACCCCCAATCGGGGGCGGGCCACCATTTTATGTGGGCGGGCCAATTAACGCCCGCCCAGCATGATGTCTGCACGGAAGCGCTATGTGCTCCCTGTGCAGGCGGGGGGAATCACTGAGCCGAGAGTGTGCACGTGCACGATAGAGCGCACTCATCTCCCTGAGGCTAAGGGCTGACTCAGGTAGATCAGCTCTACAGTAAAAAATCTGAAATATAGAAAAAAAAAATTCCCTGACATGACCCTCATGTGACACTTTCACATGAGTTGGGACATGTCCATCACTTTTAAATACACTTTAATTACATTTTTTAAAACCTGCATGAAACCTCATCCCGCCTGTGGATGAGGTTTCATGCTTTTTCTATTGCCCGCCAGGGCTCCTGGCCTGCTCGCCAACCTTAAGGATGGACAGGCAGGTCCATTGATTACTTTAGAGATAAAAACAAAAAACTGCGGATGCTGGAAATCCAAAACAAAAACAGAATTACCTGGAAAAACTCAGCAGGTCTGGCAGCATCGGCGGAGAAGAAAAGAGTTGACGTTTCGAGTTCTCATGAAGTTCTGTTGAAGGGTCAAGAGGACTCAAACAGAAGTTCTGTTGAAGGGTCATGAGGACTCAAAACGTCAACTCTTTTCTTCTCCGCCGATGCTGCCAGACCTGCTGAGTTTTTCCAGGTAATTCTGTTTTTGCCATTGATTACTTTAATGACTCTGTCAATGGCCTCAATTGGCCTTTGACAGGTCGGTGGGCGTGCAGTTGATTCTGCAGAGCCCCTGACTACCTGCAAATTTAAACGGGGCAGAGTGACCTCCGGAGTTCCGCCCGATATCATCCTGTGACTTTTTACGCATCGGCAAGCGGGCCCCGCCTCCCCCCTCGCCGACCAGGAAATCTTGGCCAGTGTGTTATGTGATAGATATGCACTAGATGTGATACGCATATATTAGCATTATAATGGTCTCATTTGGTAACTAGAGAACTGCAAGGATTCATTTCAAGCTGAATAGCTGCTGAGCTATTGATGCATATCATGTTGTGTTTTGGTAGCTGTCTGACAATTTTAATACATAAAGCAATTTCTGACGATATCACTGTTAACAATCAGATGAAAATAATTAATATAATAAACATCGTGAGTAGACTATGATTAACATCAATTGCTGCTTACAGGAATTTCAGTATTTTACTGTTCTTTCTTGTCTCCAGCTAGAGACAACATTAATAAACTTTCTTTTCAGCCTAATGATAGCAAAACCATTGATGATAATTTTGTTAATTAACAAAATGATAAACAAAAGATTCAGTCTCAAACAACTTTTTTTCAATTCTTTCTTCTATCCCTGGATGTCTTGATTCCCCTTGGGGCCCAGTTAGAATTTTTAGAGGGGTAAACTTGACAGCAGCTGAAAATGGTTGTAGGGATCATGATGTGTGCTTCTTCATACTGCCTGCTATTTTAAATGATTTCAGCATTGAGCCATTGCCAACCATGTTGTTAGTTGGCAAAATGCTTCAGCAGGAGGCCAATATCATGATTGGCTAGCGTCACTTAAAGCTAGCCTAGTGCTTATTGAAGATGACAGCATCCTCATACCTAATCCTCCTCCTTTACTTCTCCCTCACTCTCATCCTACACTCACTTCTGACTTACAAGCTGCAGATAGTGTTAGCATGCACCTCTTACCTTTCCCCATTCCCTGCATCACACCCTTATCCTTGTGCCTTTCTCTTTTCAGATGCCCAAGAAGTGCATTCTGGTCAGGCACTGGGGGAAACACAAGAAGAGAGTGATACTAAAGACACATGTGCACTCAATTTCACACTCACTACCACCAGTTCAGATACTGGCACTGTGTAAGGATAAAGTGGGATCTGTCCATAGCAAGATACTGGGCATGAGTGACATGTAGCCAGGGCCAGGGACAAGTATATTGTTGTACATTTTAAATATCTCAGAGCTATGCAGAGGTGACACTAGTTTTTATGTGTGTAACATATTTTTTTCATAGTGCTTTAAAATATCAACTCTATGCTTCTAGCTTTAGCTTCCAGCTCTTTCTACTGTTTGCTTAATTTTCTCTGAATGCATACCCTGGCTTAACCAATCAAGTACAATGAACATCAATAGTAAACAGAGTCACATAATCAAACACAAACTATTGAACACGACAGCCTGGATTTTCACTCCTTGGTCGGGTAGCAGGAGTCAGGAAATTCCCCAGTTCACCACACCCACTTCAGGAAAAAAATGCTTTGGATTGCAGGATCTTCATTCCAGTGGTTGGGGTGGTGGGGGATGGGGGAGGTGGCAGGGGGGTGGGGGTGGTGGTGGGGGGGGGGTGTTGGGGGGTGTGGTGGGTGCAGGATGGAGCTGGGCTTCCTGCCTCCAGACATAGATTGAAGGTGGCCACACTGTGGGTGTGCCTACAGCACTGTGGATGTACCTACACCACATGGACTGCAGTGGTTCAAGAAGGCAGCTCACCACCAGCTTCTCAAGAGCAATTAGGGATGGGCAATAAATGCTGGTCTAGCCAGTGATGTGCACATCCCATGAATGAATAACAAAAATATGCAAAGCATGATATGAACATTGAAATCCATTGATCCCACAGCATGGGTGGAAATGAAAGGTGCAAGAGTCGGTAAATTTAAACTTTTCTCCACTGTCCTCATTGCCACTTTGTTGCCTATTTTATATATCTCAGAGCTATGTAGAGATGACACCACTGCATATGTGTGTAACGGTTTTATTCACAGTGCTTTAAAATGTCAACTCCATGCTGCTAGCTCCTGATTCCAGCTCTTTCTACAGTTTATTTACTTTTCTCTGAGTCCACATCCAGGCTTAACCAATCAAGCACAGTGAGCATCAATCGCAGATGGACTCATAATCAAACACAGAACAATGCAGAGTGTCATACTGGTCTAGCAATGTTCCTGCCAACAGGTTACTAGGATTGCTGAGATGCTGTCTTAGAGAGGTAGTGACTCTGGAAGAAAGTATTTGTCCTCCCATCCCTGCCACTCTGCTAGTATCCTTGTTGTCAATCATCAGGCCAATACAGACTATTACCACCTATGCTGAGATGGTGTGGTCTGCAGTTGAGCTCTTTAGGAGTGCATTAAAATGCCTTTAACTGGGATGGAAATCAAATCTAATTAAAAACAGTTCTTCAAGGCGTGAACTTCAATTTCCCTGCTTGTGAGAAATAAATGTTCAATACCACTGAAGATTCATAATTAAAAACTTAACAGATAAACAAGTAAAGAACTTAACATCATCTCATTACTAAAAGACAGTTAACCAAGGGTTTAAGACATGTTTAAAATAATTCTGTCTTTCGGCAGGACTTATGTTCTGCATTGTGACAGCTGCCAGAAAGGTCTCAGTACAGGAGGAGAGTAATTTGCTTTTCAATCCTTACTATGGCATTTTCTTGGTCTCGTGTCTGTTTTTTTCTCATTTTATTTTCCAGGTTTGATTTTTTGTTTCTTTTTATGTCATCTGTCAGCTGGACAACTTTCAAATAAATAACATACAAATTAATTATGGATTATATCCCCATTACTGCAGGCGAAATTTCCTTTTCATTTTTGAATACACTGGTTAATACAACAACAACTTGCATTTAATCAATACCCTTAATGTACAAAAATATCCTAATGTGCTTCGCAAAAGAGCAATTGGACAAAATGGATGCTGACTTAAAGGATGAAGGAAAAGTGACTAAAATCTTGGTCAAAGAGGTATCTAATAGGGATAGTAGTAAAGGAAGTGAGGAAGGGGAAGGGATGATGAACTTTAAAGAGGAGATACTGTCTAGTTGCTTGAAGGCTTGTTGTCGGGGAAGCATAAACTGCAAGAGCTGGAGGAATACAGAATGTTTAGAGGATTGTAAGACTGAAGGAGATTACAGAAGTAGTGAAGGGCAAAACAATAAAGGAATTTAAACACAAGATTTAGAATTTTAAATTTGAGGCATAAAGGGACCAGGAGACAGTGTAGGTTAGGAAGAACAGAGTGATGGGTGAGTGATAGGATACAGGCAACAGAGCTTTGCATGAGCTGAGTTTATGGAGGATACTGGGATGGGAAGTTGCTTGGGAGTGAGTTGAAATAATCAGCACCTGATGAACAGATACAGAGGTGGAGTTGAAAGTAGATGATCTTACTGAAGAGAACATGATTAGCAACTCAACTCAGCTTCAAATTGGTTGCTAGGCTTGGGCCTGGTGTAACCTACAACACTGGCCAGAGGAGGTGATAGAATTGGGGTAAGCTGTGAAAATGAGAAAAATTAAATATGGCTGTGGCATATGAAAAGGAATGGACTACATTAGGCAAATCTTTCAGCTTTCTAAGATCAATAATAAGTAGTCCATAAGGCTTAGTGACAACAAGTCCTCCCTGAGACACATATAAATGTGCATGTAGAAATAAATCAGGCCAAATAATGAGAATTAAACAGACTTCAGTGACCTGTGCATTTACAATAATTAATTGACCAGAACTAGTTAGATTCAGTGAGCCACAGTTGTACCTTATGCTTGATTTTATCAGAGGATAGGATTATGCGATCCTGTGAATGCTGACAGTGGGAATTATTATTGCTTTTACAGTTTTAAATAATCAAATGAAATCTTATAAACTCTTTCAGACTATTGTATATAGAGATTCATCACATTAAATTGAATTATTTGCAGGATGAAGACTCTGCTGCAGATCAACTGAATAAAATAGAGTTAGAATCTTAGTAATGATAAAGCCAGAAACTGCAGTGGTAGAGGCATACAATAAACAAATTATACAAATATTGAAAATAAAAGGTTTATTGAAATAGTATTGGTATAAAAATAATGCTATGGTTTTGCACTCTATCGCAGTTGATTTCTATTTGGGCAGTTCACCGCAATGTCATCAAGAAAACTGCAGCATATCATTTCAAACAATATATATGTACATACATTAAACACATCTAAGCCAACAGCATAACTCAAAACCAATTTTAGGGATGAGGTAGCACAGTATGTGAAGTAACGTACTTTTTCCCTTTAGTGGACTAGAAGCAGTTAGCATTTTGTCTGGACAAAATGGTCCTGTTAACTTTCTGGTTAATGGTGGCCCCTAGAATGTTGATGGTGGGGGATTCAATGATAGTAATGCATTAAATGTCAAGGGGAGGTGCTTAGACTTTCCTTTGTTGGGATGCTCATTGTCTGGCACTATGGGGCATGAATGTTACTTGCCACCAGTCAGTCCGAGCCTAATGTCTTGCTGCATGAGGGCACGGACTGCTTCATTATCTGGGGAGTTGCAAATGGAACTGAACACTGCAATCATCAGCAAACATTTCACTTCTGACTTTATGATGGGAGAAGTTTTATTTTATTGTTCAAATTTTATTGCAATATTTAAACCAGATTCATTTTCATCATTGATGGGTCAAAATCCTAGAACTTCCTCACTGACAGCACTGTGGAGTGCTTCACAATGCACACTACAATGCTACAAGTAGACAGCTCACCACCACCTTCTCAAGGGCAATTAAGGATGGACAATAAATGCTGGACTAGCCAATGAAATCAACATCCCATGAATAAAGTAAAACCCCAGCACTGGAGGAGCACACCAACGCAAGTGGGCAATTTAAAAATTTGGGCTTTTTTTAATGGACTTATGGGCATAATTTTCTGGATGGCTTGGGTGGGGGGAGCGGCAGGAGCGGGCATGGACACAATTGCGATCGTGTCTGTAGCGCCATTTTATGCGGTCAGGCCAATTAAGGCCTGCCCAGCGTGCTTCATGATTCCCATGCATAGCGGGAGTGGGCAGGCAGTGGCGGGCATGCTCAGCCTGCCGGGTCCAATGGCGACCCGCAGCCTGTATAAAGCAGCATTGGAAAGGCTGTTCACAATGGCTGGGAGAAGGGCTCTATAAAGGGGCAATGGAGGCTAGGCCATCGGGGCAGGCCAGGCCAGAGGGTAGGGCGGGGGGGCCAGTATGCCCCTTGTTTTTCCAGTGACTGCCTTGCTGCCCTCCTTGAGGAGATGGCAGCACAGTTGGAGGTGCTGGTTCCCCAGGGTGGGAGGAGGAGGCCCCCCCACATGACAAAACCTGTCTGGTAGGAAGTGGCGGAGGTGGTAAGCTCCTGCAACATGGTGCGGAGCATCTGGATCCAGTGTCGCAAGCGCTTCAACGACTTGTTGCGCTCTGGAATGGTGAGGACAATGTTGGCATTGGCCACCCAACCCAGCGGGTCGGCTTTCCCCTCTGCTGCCCCCGCCCCCCAAGTCTGAGTGTAGTGACTGCATTAAGTCATTGACAGCATGTGTCCTTCGCTGGGTGGGCCAGCAGATATTGCCCATGCTGAGGTCACCCTGAGAGGGTGGTGAAGAGATGGGTTCTACACCCGCAGCATGTGGTACACTGAGACCCACATGACTGTCTTGAGGGCAACCTGGAGGAGCTGCACCTAGGCGCAGTGCTGGAACTCCAGGACATGTGTCAAGTCAGGGTGATGACATGTGGGGGGGAAGGGGGCTTCAAGGTTGTGTAGCAACGAACCATCTGCTGAGCTCCGCGCTCCACATGCTTGTGCCTCCTTGCTATGGAAGGATATACTGTGTAGTGCCTAATGTGGTGTATGCAGCATGTGCCCAAGGGGGGATTGGGGAATGGGGAACAGGTCTAGCATCTTTGTGTGAGTGTTCAGCAGCAGCGGGGTGAGGAGGCTCTGGAGCCACTGATGTGTCCCACTCTGGTTGGAGTGGGCTGTGTGTGAACAGATTCCATATGAAATTTGCACAAATCAATGCTCTTCACTCATTTTCAGGAGAAGAATGTTTGTAATGCTGCAGAGCGGTTGAGGACTGGCAGCTGCCAGAAGCAGTTATCCATTCTCAGCCAGCTTGAGCAGAAGGCCCTGGATTTGGAGAGGTGCCATGCGCCCAGGCCCATTGGTGCCAGTGAGGCTGGGGTGCCAGGGCCAGGTATGTACGCCCAGCAGTGAGGTCAGCATTGTTCTCCCAACAGCCATAGCAGTGCTGAATGTTAAGTGATTTAATTTTGCAACATGGCTTGACCATTACTTATGGAAGGATGAGCGCATAATGATCCGGGGGGCAGCGATGCACTTTGTCATTGTCTCAATGTTAACTGATCCACTGTCCTTGTTCTTCCCTTTCAGCATCATTGGAGCAGGGCCGGGAGGAGGAGCAGCAGAGGCCCCCTCTCACACCTGAGGGTCCTGAAGTCTCACCAGTGTCACACCATCTCTGCCAGGCAGGTACCAGTGCAGATACTAGCACCTCGGTGGGAGTTAGAACATTGGCTAGTGTCTCGGGGCAAAGTGGTGAAGGGACTTCACAGTCGCTGGAGGAGCTGGTAGAGACAGCGAGTGCCCATGGCACCAGCAGTCGGAGGACTGCAGGGGACCGGGCACATGCTCATTTGGTGCCTGATGATATGCCTCTGGAGTCATCCGTGATGCAGCAGGTGCAGGAAATGCGGCCGGGTGTGCAGGGGCATCTGGGGGAGATATATGAGGCTACGTTTGGCTTGGTCTCCGTGGTGGAGGAGTCCACGCGGACAATCACCGAAGCCACATGTCCGAGTGCTATACATCCTCCATGGAGAGAGTGGCGACTCTTGAGCAGAGGCTCCTCCAGGACACCCATCTGGGGGTGCGCTCTGACCAGCAAGCCCTCACATCGGCATTGACCTCAACTGCTCAGTGCCAGTATGGGACATGGTGTGGGTACCAAGCTTCCCAGCTCGGTGCCCATCCATCCACTGTGAGCAGGGGGGTCCTTAGCGACCTCACGTCAGCGCAGCAGATGCCTGTCATCTCTACGGGCACCTCTCAGGATGCTCCAGATGAGGTCGGCAGCTCCTCCGCCCCCTCTCCCAGTGACCGTAGCATCCGATGAGTCTGTGATGACTGGGGAGATGGCAGCTGTGGAACTGGCAGCTCCCTCCCAGGCGGGGCCAGCACAGGCTCCACAAGCCAGAGGACGACCACCAAGGTCATCGAGGCCAACAAAACAGCAGAGTGAGCAGGCTGTCTCAGATGCCAGTCCCAGCGAGGGGGCAGCCCCAAGATGTAGCACCCAGAAAAGTAAACTTAAGGCGCCTTAGGCACACCACGGGTTTATCACTGGTGTTTTTGTGTTGGCCTCAGATGAGGTCTTTATGATTTGCTTTGAAATGAAACCCCTTGTCATTTTGTTTCATTAAGTTTCTTTGCTTGTGATATTAAATTCAAACATGTGACCATGGTGCCTCTTTTCTTCTGAGTGTGTGTGGTTTCCAAAAAATGTTAGGAGTGCTTTGAGGGACATTCAGCTTTATTAACAAGGCCCTTAGTAACTGTTCCTAACCTGGGAGATTTGGCACGTAGGGTATGGAGCGTAGAGCCCAGGCTTGTCCTGGAGGTCCATCTGTGGTGTGCTAGCTGAAAGTTTGTTGGATTAAAGCCTCTTGGGTGTCCCTGCCTCCCTGGAGTGTGCCTGGGTCAGCATCTACCCCCTCAGTATTTCCCTGTGCGTGCTCACCCTCGGACTCACTGCTGGACTCATCGTGTGCAGCCGCAGCCACTGCATCAATGTCTTCATCGTCCACTGCATTCCCCCTTTCCAGCGCAAGATTGTGGAGAGTGCAGCATGCAACCACTATCATCGAGACACCATCTGGGGGGTACTAGAGTCCACTCCCTGAGCGGCCCAGGCATTAGAAGTGCATCTTGAGAAGACTGATGGTTCTCTCCACCACAGCCCTTGTGGAGGCGTGGCTCCTATTGTACCGCTGCTCAGCTTCTGTCCTTGGATGGCGGAGAGGCGTCATGAGCCACCTTCTGAGGGGATAGCCCTTGTCACCCAGCAGCCATCCATCAAGCCAGGCTGGAGCACTGAAGAGCCCCAGCACCTAGGAGTGTCTGAGGATGTAGGCATCGTGGGAGCTGCCTAGGTACCTTGCACAGACTTGTAGAATCTGCATCCTGTGATCTTACACTATCTGCACGTTCATGGAGTGGAAGCCCTTCCTGTGGACGAAGGCACTGGGCTCACCTGCTGGCACCTTGATGGCCACATGTGTACAGTCTTAGCATCCTGGACGCCGGGGAAGCCAGCAATGGCCGCAAAGCCTCTGGCTCGCTGTGCCTGACTTGCCTGGTCCCAGCGGAAGTGGATGAAGTTCAATGCACGTCTGAACAGAACATCTGTGACATGCTTGTCACAAGTGTGGACAGTTGATTGGGAGACACAGGAAAGATCACCCACTGAGACCTGGAAGGAGCCAGAGGCATAGAAATTGAAGGCAGCTGTGACCTTTAGAGCACTGGCATGGGGTGTCCACCCACATAGTTAGGGGAGATCTCAAGGCCTATCATCTGACCGATGTAGTTGACTGTCTCCCTTGAGAGGTAGAGCCTCCTTCGGCACTGCACCTCAGACATATTGCAGTAACTACTTTGCCACCTGTATATCCTGGCAGCAGGATAGTGGCGTCTTCTGCAGCCCCTTCCATCTTGGTCCACCTCTTGGCCCTGCGCCCCTTGTGCCTGCGCTTGGCCTCCCAAAGGTGGCTCCCCTTATGGCTGAATGTGGACTCCTGGCCTCCTCCCCCTTTCAGCCTTCCCTTCCTCCTCAGAGGAGGTGCCTCCAGTAGAGAGTTCAGCTCCCATACCCAGGCTATGGGAAGGCTTCGAGGAACCTGCAGGCCCAAAAAAGATTCCTCACTGCAGAGTGCTGACTTGAAGGTTAAGAGTCCAGACAAAGCAGCTGGTATGTGTTTTGAAGTATTGTAAATCACACAGGCAAGTTTCAAAAACTTTGAAAGATCAATACTTGAGAGAGCACACTCGCGACCCCACTGAGCCCTCTTATCCCGCCCGTGGATGAGGTTTATACAGATGTGTCCTACCCATCTGCCCATTGCGCCCGTGCGCTGACCCAAAGCTTGCATGGGCGCCAAAAAAATCAGTGTCGATTGGTGAGTCTAGGGCCTAAAGTGACCTGTTAATTAATGGTGAACACACAGCGGATATCATCGCGCGCCCACACAATGAAATATCGCGATGGTGCGCGGTGACGTTGGAACACTCGCCCGACGTGTTGTTTTACGCAGACGTGCGGGGCCCGACCCCACATGCCAACGGGAAAATTCTGCCTTATCTTTACTGGCATGTGGAATTGTCAATAAATAGATTGATACAATAATGTTCAAGAAATGTTGTTTTTCACTTTCATGAGAAGTTTAAAGATAACTATCAATAGGATTAACAAAACATAATCAAAGCAACAGAATGTGTGGATTAGAACTGACCTGTACTAAATTAAAACCTAGGCCTCGCCTGTTTTAAAATACAAAATAAAACGTGATAGATACAACAGATAGCTGTCGGTCAAATATGATTCTGAGAAAAATAGTTATGCAATCATGAAAAGTGTGCATTTTTTTGGGAATAGAGTATGTTTGAAGAAAATATTATATGTTCCCTACAATCTTGGCAACTGTAGGTAGGCTGGAGAATTCTTCTGTAATTACGTTCTTCCATTTTGCAAGTAATGCCACTGTAGCCAAGACAAGATGGCAAATGTTTCAATGAAAACGAAGGAGGAAGATAAATCGTATTATAAGTGGTTCCTTCATAAAGAAAACCTAGCCAAATCCATCACCACCTGTACATTAATGAGAAGCAACAGATGAATTAATTATTATTTACAACATCAATGCAAAGAGGAAGAAATCACTGATATATCTACCCCCAGATGAACTTTCTGGCTTCACTAATGTCATACAACATGTACAGACTGCTTTTAATTTGTAACCACTAGTGTGTACAGTGAAATTTAACCTGGGAATATTTCTGCAGTTCTAATATGAGAAAATAAAATAATTTTAGTGCCGTTGGGTGGGATTTTCCCTACCCACTGGCGTTGGGCATCATGACATGACGGGCTCGAGCTGATAATATGGTGGGAAGGCCAAAATTTGGTTTCATGCCGTCATGAAACCAGTTTGCGATCATCCCCACTCTACCCGCCAATGATGGGCTGTGTTTCCTGCCACCACTACACATCGGGAACTTCATTTTCATACATCTGCATCTCATTATAAGCCCTGCCCACTGGAATCATCCCCCCACGCTGTATCATCCGGGCATGTTGGCGTGATTGCACATTGACATCTTTCACAACTGTACGTAAGCGGCGTGCGCCTGGTGGGCTGCACTTTGCTCAGGACTTTGAGGTTTGTTTGCCTACCTTACTTCGGGCAGCATTCGTGGTCATCAGTGCCAGGCTTCACAGGCAGCACCACCACTTGAAGAGGTAGCTCATGGGCAGGTCTCTACTACCAGACCAGCAGATGGTAAGGGTGGCTTTTCAATGACTGCAGTGAAGGGGGAGAAGTGGCCTCAGGCAAGGGGAGAGGCTGCAGGATGAGGACTGTACTGGGGAAGGAGGGTATCCCAGGGTGTGTGTGGGGGTACATGTTGATCTGTGCAAGTGGCCTCAAGATGGTGAGGGCTGAG
Organism: Carcharodon carcharias; assembly: GCF_017639515.1. NCBI lineage: Eukaryota > Metazoa > Chordata > Chondrichthyes > Lamniformes > Lamnidae > Carcharodon > Carcharodon carcharias. The sequence continues at coordinate 76,350,418 of NC_054486.1, forward strand.
GAGGCAGTCTCCAGAGGAGATGAGGCCAGATGGTGATGTGAGGATGAGTGTGACAGATTGAGCGACGATGTCCCTTGAGCTGGCAGTGAGTGAGATGCCAGCGAATGTGTGATGGCCTTGTGAGTGTATGAATTTAGAATGATAAGATGGTTGCCTTATCCTGGCGGCATAGATGAAATCATTCATCCTCTTTCTGCACTGGATGGCCAACCTCTTCTGTGCAGCATTGGCACTGACCACCACTGCCACCATCTCCTAAGCCAGAGTGGTGAGATTGCTGGGCCTCCTGCGGCCAGAGCGGGGTGGTGGACCTCCAAAAGTCATTCCAGTGACGGGTCACTGAATCTTTCTTGGCTTTCGTGTGAACACTGGACAGTCCTGGGCTGCAAGCATTGAGAACTGTGTGGGCGGTACCAGTTTAGATATGGCATCCGGAGTGAGGAAACAGCGAGGTAACATTGTGGCAGGTAATTCAGAGGCCGCCCGCCAGCAAGATGGCGTGTTTCCGGTGGCTGCATAATTAATGAGGTGAGATTGGGAAGATACAGCGTGAAAAGCCACTATTGCGACCAGTGGGTAAAATGTCGTTTTTCCTGCCCGCTACTGCACTTAGTGCAAATCTGGGATGATTCTGCCCTTTATTTCTGATAAAAGAGGTTGTGGTAGTACTTGCACTAGCAGTAAGAAAGACAGCAATGGAAATGTTGGTTCTGGGCGGAATCGTCCCAGATTTGCACTAAGTGTGGTAGCGGGCAGGTAAAATGACGTTTTATCCGCTGGCCGCAATGGTGGATTTTCATGCTATATCATCAAACCGCATTAATTGTGCATTCCTGGGAAACATGCCGTTTCCATGGTGGGCGAGCTCTCATTTGCCCGCCACACCATCACCTCACCGCTTCATCATGCCGGGCGCCATATTTAAAGTCCAGCCGCATGCACACGTTACTGCTTCCAGGCCACGACTGCTGCAGAGAAGATGCCCACGAAAGGCAAAAAGACTGCAACCCCCAGGTTTAATGACTGGGATGCCGTTTGGACACCATGGAGGCCCACCGCAATCTCCTCCACCCCCACTCTGGCTGCAGGATGGGCAGCAGCATCACCAACAAGGCTTGGGAGGCGGTGGCAGCAGTGGTCAGTGCCAATACCCTTCAAAAGAGGACAGCCACTCAGTGCCACAAGAGGGTGAATGATCTCCTCTGTTCAGCCAGGGTAACTCACTCTTCTCATCACTCTCAACTCACACTCACAAACCCAACACACATCCACAGGGCCCTCACTCACTGCCAGTTCAAGGGACATCACTATTCATTCTCTCACACACACCTTCATTGTCCTCATCCCATCCATGGGATCACTCACACATGCCAGGCATACTTAACATCTGGCCTGGCATGCAACCTGCTTACACTCTCTCCATCTCTATTCATGCAGGACAAGCTGGCACAAAGCAAGAGGGAGAGGTCACAGACTGATGGAGGAATGCCTGAAATCAAAGTCCTCTCGGACTTTGAAAATAAAACCATCCAGCTGGCAGGCAATGATCTCGACTGGTCCTGTGCCGACGGTGAGATCAGTGGTTCTCTACCAAGTGAGGATCCAGCAGTGCAACATTCATCAGACAAACATGCTGTGAGTGATGTGTCCTGTTTCACGGGTCACTGCCATGCACTAATTATCTCTCCTTGCTTTCACAGGCACATCTGGGGCACATCTGAGAAACAGCTGACAGAGTCCACGACCCAGGATCTCCAAAGAAACCCCTGAAGAGACCACTTTGAAGACCCATCACAGCGCTCAACCACACCCTTCACCAGCGCAGAGACATAGATGGGGCCTAGCTTTAGAGTAGCCCTGGGATCAGAATCTGGTGAGCACATTACACCATCTGATTCACAGCAGGCAGAGGCAGGGACTTCCGAGGTGTCCGGCTCTCAGAGGACTGCTGGAGGCCAGAAAATTGCTGAGTCCGAGTCAGATGATGAGCCTCTGAACTCGATCATGTCACAGTTGCTGGAGCTGCAAAGGCAAGCTCGGGAACATCAGGAAGGGATGTCCGCTGCACTCCTCAGATTGCAAGGCATGATGGAGGAGTCCGGCTGCCTTCACTCTGAGGTGATAGCGCCAGCATGCCAACGCACCAAGGTCCACACTGGTAAGATGGTGGCCACCATGGAGACCTCGGTCCAGGACATTGCTTCTACACTGCTATGTGGACTCAACTCCATTGCTGATGCCATAGTTGGCCTCCAACACTGTATAGGTGAGAAGAATGCAGGGCAGCTCGATCTCACTCCAGCTACCCCTTCTCCTCATGTAATCAGCCATGGGCACCCATAAGGAGGAGGATCGGCAGCTGTACCCCACTGGCCCATTCATCCAGGTGACTCCGAGAGTGTCCGGCCCATCTGAATCCCTTCTCTCTCTGTGACCTCAGCAGCTCCAGTTCCATAGGCTGAGGAGAGTGCCACTGCCACACAGCAGGACCCTGAAAGCAATCTGGGGCCTTTCAGGTCTCGACCCTCCAGAGGACGCCCATCAAGGTCATCACAGACATGGCGTCGCAGTCAGCAGGCTGCCTCCACCTCTGCTGTGAATGTCCAGGGAGCACCAAGATGTAGCAGCAGGGTTAGGAAAGTTAAGAAGATGTAACAAACAAGTAAACTAAATTAACAAACTGAGGGATAAAGTAACCACAGCCTCTAAGTTAGGTTAGCTGCTAACCAAAGACAAAGTTTAAAGGAAATTTACAAATATCAAATCAAAATGTGATTAAGAGGGTTGATAAAGCACCCCAGACCCTGCAGTGCCCACCGGGCACAGAAGGCCTCAATGGTGCCGGCAGACACCGCGTGCTCCCTCTCCAGGGACAACCGACCGCGAACGTAGCTGCAGAAGAGGGACAGACAATTGGAGAGGACGACCCCCCTCGATTGCCCGCTGGACCTGTTAATGGCCAACTTGGCCAAGTCCAGGAGCAGGTTCAAGAGGAGGTCCTCCTCCTCCTCCTTCTCGGACCCCCTCTGCACCGGCCAAACAAAACAGTAATAAAAGGTTCTTTAAATAACTGAAAAGGGAGTGCAGCCTACAACAATTAATATAGACATGGTCCACGGACTTTGATCAGGTCCTGGTAAAAGATAGGCAACACCTGCAAGGAGCCACTAAGGCCCCTCAGGTCTATAAACAGGAGCTGCATGTTTTAATTCAGGCCGTGCACCTGGCGGAAGAAATACGTCGTCAGGGCACACCATCTCGGAGGAGGCTGAACGTAAAGGTATCGCTGAAGGGCCTGAAGGTGGGAAGTCGCCACCTGTGTGCGTAGGCACACTAGCGCCTGACCACCCTCCCTAAGCGGGAGACTCAGAACCTCAGCCACAACCCAGTGCAATCTTTCGTCCCAGAAGAAGTCGACGAGCATTCTTCGGATTTTCGTGACAAAGTCCGGGGGAGGGGTCAAAGTGACCAGCCGATACCACAACATGGCGGCGATCAGCTGGTTTATGACCAGAGCTCGACTCCAGTAAGACAGCACTCGGAGCAGTCCTGTCCAGCGCCGCAGGCGAGCAGTGACTTTCGTTTCCAGTTCCTGCCAATTCGCTGGCCAGGATTCCTCAGCAGGGCAGAGATGGACCCTCAAGTAGAGGAGGCTGGTCCTGCTCCAGGTGAAGGGCCTGAGCTCCTCGGGTAGGGGATCCATCTGCCACGGGCCAACCAGGAGTCCAGAACATTTACCCCAGTTGATCCTTGCAGAAGATGCGGCAGAGTAGACCTCCTGGCACTCGCGCATCCCACGCAAGTCAACGGGTCCCTAAACATAGGGAGCACGTCATCAGCGGAAGCCGAAAGGACCATGCTGATGCCCGGCCCGCGCAGAACCAATCCTGACAACCTCCTCCGCAAGAGACGCAGGAAAGGCTCCACCCTCTCCCAAAGCGAAGGGGCGCCGTCAGGGACCCGTTAACTTTAATTAGACACTCTGCGGCAGCGTGCAGAATACAGATCCGGGCGACAAAATGTGTCCCGAACCCGAACGCTCGCAGAGTTCCGAATAAATATTTGTGATTCACCCTGTCGAACGCCTTCTCCTGATCAAGGGACAGGAAGGTGCTCGACAGACCTGCCCTCTGGAAATAATGAATGATGTCCCGGACCAGATGGATGTTATTAAAAATGATGCGGCCCGGGACGGTGTAGGACTGGTGAGGGTGGATCATGTGGTCCAGCACGGTGCCGAGCCGAGAAGACATGGCCCTGGCAAAAATTTTATAATCCGTGCTGAGGAGGGAGACCGGGCGCCAGTTTCTAAGAAGGCGGAGATCCTGCTTCTTAGGCAGCAGGGTAATTACCGCCCTGCGCCACGAAAGGGGTGTCTCCCCAGTTGCAATACTCTCCCCCAGAATCCCCACGAAGCCGCTCCCCAGGACGTCTCAGAATGCCCTGAAGAACTCCACGGTCAGCCTGTCCAGCCCGGGGATTTGCCCCTGGAGATGCTGTCGAAGGCGTCGATCGGCTCCCACAGATTTATAGGGGAGTGAAGCTTTCCGGCACCCTCCGCGCCGACCTGCAGCAGTTCCTTCCCCAAAACTCTGCGAGCATCCTCCCTGGATGGATCCGGAGAGAACAGGGCAGTGTGATAGTCTCGGGCAATGGCCCTGATACCCTCCGGATCTGAGACAAGGGATCCGTCGTTGGCCAGTAGCGTAAAGAGCTGCTAACGGACCCCGTGCCTTTTTTCCAGCGAGTAGAAGAAGGGGGAGCCACGGTCCAAGTCCTTGAGGAACCAGATCCGTGAACTCACGAATGCGCCCCGGGACCCGACGAGTTGCAGGTCCCGCAGCGCGCCCTTCTTCTCATTGTACACCAGCCGCAGGGCCAGGTCCGCGTCGGGCTGACGGAGACCTGCCTCCAGGTCGAGCACCTCCTTCTCCAACTCCTTAACCCTGGATTTCCGCCTCTTTGTCGACCCCCTCGCGTACTTCTGACAGAAAACGCGGACGTGAGTCTTGCCCACATCTCAACATAGCCTCAAGGAGGGGAAGCCTCTTTGCTTCCTTCTCCAGCCGGCCCAAAAACGACGGAACGAGTCCAGGAACCACTCATCCTCCAGCAGCAGGTTGTTAAAGTGCCAGGACACGGACCCCATCCGAGCGCAAAACGAAGCGAGCTCCACCCACACCAGACATGGTCCATGCATGACACCCACTGCACAGAAGCCGACAGAACGCAAGACATGTACACCCTTGAAACGTAAAGGAGTTCGAGTCTGGACGCTCCGACTCCAGGTGACACAAAGGTGAAAACGCTGGAGTCAGGATGGAGATGTCGCCAGACGTCCACCAAGTTGAAGGACCTGACCAGGTCCCGCAACTTACTCACACCTCGCGTGCGGTGCTGGGTACCGTGACGGTCCCGGGCCTCGAGGGTGCAATTAAAATCCCCCCCGAGGACGATGCACTCGCCTGCGACAATGGAGACGAGATGAGTGGACACTTGCTTAAAGAAGCTCGCTTGCTGCTGCGAGCCCAGGGGAGTGTACACCTTCACAAAGTGAAGCACTGTGCCCCCCAGGCACACAGTCAGGTGCAAAAACTAGCCTGGCACCGGCTCCTTGATCCCCAATGTCTCCAGCTGAAAATGTGGGATCAACAAGATAGTCACCCCGCCAGAATTGGAGGCTGGGGGACTCATGTAGACCCCCCCCTCGCCATTCCAGGAGCCACGGAGCTTTGTCTCCCGGAACGGTATGGGTTTCCTGCAGGAAGCACACCGCATCCTTCCTGTCCCTGAGGACCGAGGAGTTCTTGAACCTGCGCTGTGCGTCCCTGCTGCCGCGGATGTTGAGGCTGGCTATGGTGGTCTTCATTGTCAGAAATTATGTGCAACCTTCACCTGAATAAAAGGAAGGGACTTTTTTTTAAGCCTTCCTCCCCTTTAGGAGCCCAGCGAGAAACGTATGGACCCTCCGCCGAGCGTTCCTGTCCAACTGGGGGGCCTCGCAGGCAGACCAGAACACCAGCAGAAAAGAATACCACTGGTCCATGGCCAACTGGACCCTGTCTCGGCGACCACAATTGCTCGCTAAAAAGTCCTGGAGTTCCCGTGGGGTGTGTGAGGGGAGAGTCAGCGGGGGGCACCAGGGGATCCACCTCCTCAGCCGACGATGACTCTAAGTCGTCCCCGATGCTGACCACCGAAACTCCGTCCTCCTCCAGGTCGACGCCTCCAACTTCCAACCCCTCGCCCGCATTGAGTACGGGGGCTGGTTCGGAGCTGCCAGTCGGCTCCACCTCCACCTCGATCCCACCCCCAGGATCAAAGCCAGAGGGGCTCCTCTCTGGTCTCTGCTGTGGGTTTTGGGTCAGAGGGTGGCGACATTTCGGATACCCGTTCCCCCCCAGGCACCGGGTCGTCCGGCGAGCTCAGGAGGATTTCCTGCCCTAACACTTGGATGCCCGGTGCTAAAGGTTGGGAGGGAACAGGAAGGCTTTCTTCACCGCCGGTCCCCAATGACCCGGTTGTTGGGGCTAAAAGTGGGGTGCTGCAGTCCCCCAACGGGCCAGGTGAAATCTCGGGGGTATTAAGTGAATCTGTGAGGGGCACCTCCTCAAGGGAGGTACCCTCAATGACCCCCGAGGACCCCTGCTCAGGGGGTCTGCAGCACGGTGATGGTGGGGAACAGTAGGGATGGGGGTTTGGGTTTCTCCCAGAGGGCAGAGTGAGGAGCTACAGGGCGGAGATGCCACCACCTCTTCACCGGGGCAGGGGCACACCCAACCTCTTCAGTTGGGGTGTCACCCTCCTCCTCCTCCGAGGGGTGACGTCTCTTCCGGGGTAGTCTGGGGGCTGGGGAGACCTCCATTTGCGAGGCCCCCTCCACCTCGTCCAGCCCTCCCGGACACCCCACCCTCTGAGGTTTAGGGTTTTCCACTGGCTCGGGATCACAAGTCTCACCCCCGCCGGTGCAGAGACGACGCCAGGGCCGGATGTTTGTATTTCCCCCGAGCTGGTGTCTTCAGGGGGCTGGTGGTCCTGGGTGGATTGGGGGGTTTGGGGAGTCTCACAGGCCGCCCCCGGGTTGCGGGTCTTCCTCCGCGCCTTCTTATGACGCAGGGGCGCTACCCCCACCTTACCGGCAGCCGAGACGGCAGTGGCTGCCGACGGCACCTTCCCTTGCGGGGAGGAAGATGGAGTAGTGGCGGCGGGAGGAGCAGCTGTGCCAGCTGCGGCTGCTTGGTTGGTGTTGGTGGCCTTGGAGGCCGGGCAGTTCTTCCGCACATGCCCCACCTCCCTACAGGCCTGGCACCGCACGCCCTCCGTGGTCCAAAAGACCCGGTAGGGGGTCCCCTCGAAATCAACAGTGGCACTCCTCCCGGGCCAAGCGGATGAAAACCTGGCGCCGGAAGGAGTACACGTGGCGGAGGGCCGTGTCCTTGAGACCGAGCGGGATCGGCGCAACCCTGGACCTGACCTCCCCCAGTTGACGGAGGTGGGGGAGGAGGAGCCCACTGGAAACAAAGGGCGGGATGTTTGATATGATCATTCTTTGCGCGGTGGCCTCAAGGGGATCCACCGCCAGAAAGATCCCACCCACAGTGAGCCCCTTTTGCAGGGCCAGGTGCACTGCCCGCTTGGACCCCAGAGAAAAGATGGCTTTGCCGTACATCTTCGAGGCTGCGACAATGGTTGAGGGGCCGATGACCCCAGCCATAGCCCTAACGCATGCCTAAATGGTCATCTCGGGGTGAGTGTAGCTCTTAACCCCCAGGGTCCCAGTGAGGAGGCGGAAAGGTGACGGGGCCACGGGAGCAGCAGGAGCCGCAGAAGCAGCCACCCCGGCATAGGTCTTTTTAGGAGGCCCCGCCACCACCTCCACATTTGCCCTTGAAGGCCTGGCTACAGGTGATGGTAAAGCAGCCATAGGGGCTGAGCCACACCCACCCTGAGAAATATTGGTATTAATATTTATATAGATATTTTTTTTTATATATAAGCGGGTACCCATAGCCAGACCTTTTATTTGGAGGCAGTGAGAGGAGTTTAAGGAGAAATTGTTCAGTGTGAGAACAACTTCACCATGGACGTCCAATCCCTCTACACCTCCATCCCCCACCGGGATGGTCTGAGGTTTCCCCGCTTCTTCCTCAAACAGAGGCCCAAACTATCCCCATCCACCACTACTCTCCTCCATCTGGCTGAACTTGTTCTCACACTGAACAATTTCTCCTTCAACTCCTCTCACTTCCTCCAAATAAAAGGTGTGGCTATGGGTACCCGCATGGGCCCCAGCTATGCCTGTCTCTTTATGGGGTATGTGGAACATTCCTTGTTCCAGTCCTATTCCAGCCCCCTCCCACAACTCTTTCTCTGGTATATCGATGATTACTTCGGTGCCGCTTCATGCTCTCGTCTAGACCTGGAAAAGTTTATTAATTTTGCTTCCAATCTCCACCCCTCCATCATTTTCACATGGTCCATCTCTGACACTTCCCTTCCCTTCCTTGACCTCTCTGTCTCAATTTCTGGTGATAGACTGTCCACCAATATCCATTAGAAGCCTACCGACTCCCACAGCTACCTCAACTACAGCTCCTCACACCCCGCTTCCTGTAAGGACTCCATCCCATTCTCTCAGTTCCTTCGCCTCCGTCGCATCTGTTCTGATGATGCCACTTTCAAAAACAGTTCCTCTGACATGTCCTCCTTCTTCCTTAATCGAGGTTTTCCACTCACGGTGGTTGACAGGGCCCTCAACCATGTCCGGCCCATCTCCCGCGCATCCGCCCTCACACCTTCTTCTCCCAGAAACATGATAGGGTCCCCCTTGTCCTCACTTATCACCCCACCAGCCTCCGCATTCAAAGGATCATCTTCCGCCATTTCCGCCAACTCCAGCATGATGCCATCACCAAACACCTCTTCCCTTCACCCCCCCGGTGGACATTCTGTAGGGATCGTTCCCTCCGTGACACCCTGGTCCACTCCTCCATCATCCTCTACAACCCCCTCCCACAGCATCTTCCCATGCAACCACAGAAGATGCAACACCTGCCCATTTACTTGCCCTCTCCTCACCGTCCAAGGGCCCAAACACTCCTTTCAAGTGAAGCAGCATTTCACTTGCACTTCCCTCAACTTAGTCTACTGCATTCGTTGCTCCCAATGCGGTTTCCTCTACATTGGAGAGACCAAATGCAGACTGGGTGACTGCTTTGCAGAACATCTTCGGTCTGTCCGCAAGCATTACCCTGACCTCCCTGTTGCTTGCCATTTCAACACTCCACCCTGCTCTCATGCCCACATGTCCGTCCTTGGCTTGCTGCATTGTTCCAGTGAAGCCCAGCGCAAACTGGAGGAACAGCACCTCATCTTCTGACTAGGCACTTTACAGCCTTCCGGACTGAATATTGAGTTCAACAATTTTAGATCATGAACTCTCTCCTCCATCCCCACCCCCTTTCTGAATTTCCCCCTCCTTTTTGTTTATTCCAATAATTTATATAGATTTTTCTTTTCCCACCTATTTCCATTATTTTTAAATGTATTTCCTCCATTGTTTTATCTCTACCTTTTAGCCTTTTTCGATTCCTTCACCCCACCCCCACTAGGGCTATCTGTACCTTGCTCATCCTGCTTTCTATCCTTAATTAGCACATTCCTTTAGATAATATCACCACATTCAACTCCTCTTTGTCCTTTTGTCTGTGACATCTTTTGGTTATCTCCACCTATCACTGGCCCTCTATCCAGCTCTTCTTGTCCCACCCCGCTTAAACCAGCTTATATTTCACCCCTTTTCTATTTTTCCTTAGTTCTGTTGAAGAGTCACGCGGACTCGAAACGTTAACTGTGCTCCTCTCCACAGATGCTGCCAGACCTGCTGAGTGAACCCGTCTTGTCAATATTGCAGCTGTTAATCATCCCTGTGTAAAGAAATACTTCCTGATATCTGTCCTAAATTTGTCCTTCACAATGTTGAATTTGAGACTTGAATGTAAAAAAGGGTGGTGTTTATCCTGTTTCTTTTTGGAGATGGTCATTGCCCAATGAGAATATTGTTTGCCACTTTTCAGCCCAAGCCTGAATATTGCTTAGGTCTTGCTTCATGCGGGCATGGGTTGCTTCATTATTTGAGGAACTGTGAATGGAACTAATCACTATGAATGGAACTAATCACTGTGTAAGCATCAGCGATCAGCCCCATCTTCTAATCTTATGATGGAGAGAAGGCCATCGATGAAGCTGAAGATAGCTCCAATCAGCCTTTAATGTTATGCATTTTGCATTGATATTTGCAATCATTAGGAATATTACAGATTTGTTATGAAAGTTGTCATCTCTTATCCTCCAAGTGAACATTTCCCCCCATTGATGTAAGAGATATTAATACATTATAAACAATGGAGTATGAAGATTGTTGTTTTCTCAAGTGTGAACTCTGATGAAAAACTTGCATTCAGATTCACAGAAAGTAGGAGGTATGACCTTTGTGGAATAGTTGAGGGGTCCAACAAATGAACATTTAAAATAATTTAGATTATGTTTGTAACATGAATTAAAAGAGAGAACCAAAATTATAATTCTAGGTAGAGGGAGGAGCTTGATGATTGAATGATCACCCAGTGCAGAATGAAACTAAAAAGACTAGACAGGTTCCAGTTTAAAAAAAATCATTCTTGCAATGTGGGAAAGGCTTGCATTTATTGACCATTCCCTATGACCCTCGAAAGACGGTGGTAGCCTTGATCTTGCACAACACTAATTCACTTCTACTGATACAGACTTTAAAAAAGAACTTAATTCAAATTCTCAAGCAAAGGTAGTGGAGGTTTGAATTTACGTCTTCTGAATTACTTAATCCAGGCTTCTGGAAGACTAGTCTGGTAATTTAACCACTACGCTACGATACCTGTGCTCTGATTTTATGCCCTTTTGCTAAAATATCCACCGCACCAAAGGCACAACATCCATTTCTCTTGAGGTATTTGTATTACAGAAAAAAATGTGAGGAGAGCATACAATTTTATCATACTACCAGCAAAAATGAACCGACTCAAAGGGACCAATTAAAACAGTACTGCAGAAAAAGAAATATTCTTTTAGTTCCTGAGCACATGACTTTGTATTTTTTGGTTAACTTGGTTCACATTAAACATTTTTGACTTTTAGGCCAGACAGATTTATCTGTAGCTATATCTGCAAAACAGAAACTTCATTACATCCTAAGGCTGTGCATTCATATTAAAGTTTATTGACAGGCTCAATCCCTTAGCATCAATTTACTTGCTATGTCAATCCCTTTGGAATCATAATATTCATTATGCCTGACAGACTCCTACCATCACTTGTTTCAGGCAATACTTTCTCAAGCTAGTCTCTTCCTTAAACCACTAATTATTAATTAAATGAGGCTATCGGATCTCAATGTAATTACCACAATCCCTGACATCAGGGAAGAGATGGAGGCAGGAAAGGGAAGTGCTCATTTCAAACTTCACCATCTGAGTGACAACCTGCTAGACCAGATCTCCCGTCCTTTATTCAAACTGCCTTATTTTTGTTTCATTGATGGAATACATTCAAAGGCTAACATAAGAAACCCCTCTACTTCATGAATAGGATAAGCTTTCAGTCCATTAATGTGTCCTAGTGTGCAATGCCAATCACCTTATCCTGCCTATCAATACCCAGAAAGCTACCATCTCACATTCATCATGTCATATTTCACCATACTTAGGAAAAATCCATTCTGTTGGCAAGTAAATGCTTATCGAGCCAGAAATCATAATTGCATGTGGCTAGAACCTGAAGATATAACTGATTATTAAGGTATTTGTCATTGATGGTAAGACACAGATTTCTGAAGATAGTTACAGACAATTTAAATATTTGGTTTCCACCAAGCATGAGGAATAAAAATTCCTCCAAAGATCTGCACATAGCGAAAGCAATAATTGTTGTGACAAGATGGATCACAAAACATATGTTTTTTAAAAAACATATGCTGGTCCCTTAAAAATGGTGTGATGCAAACAGGAAAGCCACATTAGTTCACAAGATATATAGTGGCCATTTGTGCAGAGTTATATAAAGGGAAAGATGACCAACATTCAAGTACTGTGGATGGCCACAGAGATACCCATGGCCAGAATTTGGTGAAATATTGCAGTCATGCAGAGATGACCAAAGTTGAAGTCTATTTATCTGTGACAGTTGATATCTTAGCAGGAAGTGATATAGATGGTGCCAGTCTTGACTCGGTGTTGGCACACTTGCCTCTAAGTCAGAAGCTTGTGGATTAAAGTCCTACTCTAGTGGCTGGATTCCAGAAAGACACATACTACAGAATGATACTTCAGTGCAGAACTGAGGGAGTGTAACACTGTCAGAGGTCCCATCTTTCAGATGAGATATTAAACCAATATGGGCATGAAAGATCCCATGGCACAATTTTGAAGAAGAGCAGAAGGTTCTCCCAGTGTCCTGTCCAACATTTATCCTTCAACCAAAATAAAACAGATTATCTGGTCATTAATCTCATTATTATCTGTGGAAACTTGCTGTGTGCAATTTGGCTGCTGCATTTTTCAACATTTCAACAGTGACTACATTTCAAAAGCACTTCATTGGTTGTGAAATGCTTTGAGATATGCTGAGGTTGTGAAAGCTGCTATGTAAATGCCAGTACTTTTTCGTTTTTTTGTTGGATACCAAAGGACTAAGAAACAAGGTCAGAAATGACAATTAAGATGCCAGTTAACATTGATGTATTGATAAGTCTGGGGATACACAAGAAGTTTAGCTTCATATCAGTGGTAATGACTGACAGATTTCTTAAAATTGTATAATTTGTGTTGACATCTAATTTGCATAAATCTCCTTAATATATTTTGTTCTTAATTCCAGAAAAGTGAGAATCTAAAATTTGGAATGTATTGCACAAAATAGACCAACACCAGCTGATCAGAAGTCCAAAATCTGTTTGAAAGTCAAAGCATTGGAATGCAATTTTCAAAACAGTGTAAGAATTTGCTGATGAAACATTAATGTACTATCTTAAGTGGCAGCAAGGCTGGGAAGTAGATCTAGAAGCAATAGCAAAAACCATGATCCATTTTCGCACTGTTTGCCAACTGTGTTCACTGGGCCATAAATGCTGGGAAAAATCCAATTTGCAATAACGTGCATGAATAAAACAATCTCACTTATTCATAAAGAGTGGCTTGTCATCACGATTGTGAGTTTTGTTTGTTGCTGACAAAAATGATGCCACTGATTCATAGCTTTTTTCTTTTAAGCGTAGATTAATATTTCAGATAATGATCTTTGATTGGTTCCGATAAAGAATCTCTTTCCAAAGCAATACACTGCATTTTTGTTTTCAGATGATGTTTGAACTACAATTTCTTTAAAGCATCTTCTGCTTTCACTTTTAATCCAATTAAATTGTTCATAACATTATAGAGACTTCTTATAACCCAGCTACAAATTAATAATATTTGTCCATGTGTTACTTAATAGTGAGGAATATTTTGGTAGTAATCAATTCTAATGCTCAACGCAGAAGAGTCCTCTAGACATTTCACAAGCTATAAATATATTTATCACTTAGGCAGCCTCTCTCGATCCAAATTTCAATGTGTTTGATGTTTCCATGAAATCACAGAATCATAGAATCACATAATTGTTACAGCACAGAGGGAGGTCTTTCAGCCCATCATGTCTGTGTCGGCACTCTGTAGGACCAATTTACCTAATGCCACTCCTCTGCCTTCTCCCTGAAGCCCTGCACATTCTTCTTTTTCCACAACAATCCAATTCCCTCTTGAAAGCCTCACTTGACCCAGCCTCCAGCACACTCTCAGGCAGTGCTTTCCGGATCCTAGCTACTTGCTGCGTGAAAAAAGTTTTTCCTCAGGTTGCCATTGCTTCTTTTGCCAATTACCTTAGACCTGTGCTCTCTTGCGCTCGATCCTTCCACCAATAGGAACATTTTTTCCCAGTACACTCTGTCGAGATCCCTCATGATTTTGAATATCTTTATCAAATGTCCTCCCAACTTATTCTTCTCCAAAGAAAACAGTCCTAACTTCTGCAATCAATCTACATAACTGAAGTTCTTCATCCCTGAACCATTCTCATGCATCTTTTCTGCACTGCCTCTAATGCCTTCACATCTTTCCTAAAGTGTGGCACCCAGAACTGGAGGCAATAGTCCAGCTGAGGCCAAAACCAGTGTTCTATACAAGTTAAATGTAACTTCCTTGTTTTTATACTCAACATCCCTATTAATAAAGCCTAGGATGCTTTATTAACCACTCTCTCAATCTGTCCTATCACCTCCAATGATTTGGAAGCAAAAGGCATTAGACAAAAAACTCTACTGTTGCGCTACAGATGAGGGCTCCATAAGATCTAAGCCAAGGGAAGCAATACCCACATTGACCACCAGAGGGTAGGCGACCGTTTCAGCACAGTGGAGCCAAATGACCCCACAGGCAAGACCATTGTCTGGCATCCTCATTACAATGTTTTAATTGCATCTGCCTGGGACACTTTGGAAAATCATGTGAAGCTAAAACAGTCAGACGGCAGGGGATCTCAAGACAATACATGAGATTGAGGGAGTACACCAGGAAGAGACTCAACCGTGCTTCTTGGGTGAGGTCAAGGGTCCCAGATTTCCTTTTTGCAATGCGCACATCTTAGTAAATGGCTACCTCGCCAGCTTCAAATTGGTCATGGGAGCCAGTGTTACGGTCCTCTTGGATGAGGAACCATGGCTGAGTAACCTCCAGCTACGAATGACAGACACACCACTTGATCGGCCCGAAGGACTCCAATTTCTGGTTATAGGCATGATTCTGGAACCATTAAGGTATGTCAGCAAGCAGATATTTGAAATCATGTACATCATCTGTAACCAATCTTTTTCTCTTCTGAGCAGAGAGGCCTGTGTTGCCTTTAACCTTCTTAAATGACAGAAGATGTCAAAACAACGTCTGTCATCAATTACATGAACTGCAAGTTCCCGAGAGGCCCACCAGTAAGGATATTCTCGACTGGAACTTCAGCCTTGAACTGTCTTCACTCTTTGCCAAGCTGTTTGTCCAATTTCTTTGCAGACTGCAGAAGCTCCTCTTCACTCAGACCAGTCAAACACTCAGATAGTTACCACGGTGACTTGGGTGGAAGGCAAACAAGAGGATGACCAGCAACATCAAAATGAGCTCCAACCTCAAGCCACAACTGTTGCTGTCTCAATATCTCAAACACCACAGCACAAATACTGCAACTTCCAGCCAACACAACCAAATGCAAGACTTTGCTGGAACAAGGGGGCAGCCATTAACTCACCAAAATACACCTCAGAGAGGCACAGAAGCATATGAAGGAACAAGGGGTCACAAAAAAGGCCAAATGGTAAAGTGAGCCAATCAATAAGGCAAATCCACATGACAGGGAGAGACACCTTCAACCCCCTCAAGGATCACAGTGGATCACAGAAACACTGGGTTCATAACAAGAACAAATGGAGTGAATATTCTCTCCAAAAAGAACAGAACAAGCTGGCGGCACTTGAGTAGATCAGAGGGAGAGTTGACAAGGAGTGGAGAAAGAGTATCAGAAGAAGACAACCAACTAGAAAGACAGACTACAACTCAAACACCGATTCAACAAAACTTACCCAAATCAACAGAGCCTACCACTCCTCCAAATGTAACCAGAGCCAAGATCTGGAAGAATCGTTCAGCCTCCAGACTGCCTGAATATGTAAAGTCAGTGACTTTAGGGCTGGGAGGGGGCGTTTGGGGGTGGGGGTGGGGTGGTGGGGTGGGGGGGGGGGGCGATGTTGGGGAAGGGTTGGGGGGAAGGGTGGCAGCATGATGGTAATGTAAATACGTTGGGTAAACATGATTGTAATGTAAATACATTGGATAAAGACTTGGGGGAAGTGTAGTATAAGGGTATTTGGCATAGCAAGGGTTAATATGGTACTAGGTACAGTACCGCCCACAGTGTGATATAAAGAGACACAAGACCTGAGACTAGAGAGAGAGTTGTGGATTGGACATAGACCTGTGTAGAAGTAAGGATAGAGTTAGCTCCTAGCTTCGACTGTACTCTGTATATATGTATATAGTTATTTGTTATCAATATATAGTTCATGTTCAACCTTACAGGCCTCAGAATCTCTTTGTGAAGACTTACTGAATATACAACATACAACACATAACCATCCACAAATGTACATCAAGGACTAGGTCATTAATATATATCAGGTAGAGCAAAGGTCCCAATATCGACCCCTGGGGAACTCCACTACAAACCTTCCTCTAATCCAAAAAGCATCCACTAAACACTACTCTCTCTTTTGTGTTGCTCACAGAATTTTGCATCCATATTGCAACTGTCCCTTTTATTCCATGAGCTATAAGTTTGTACTCAAGTCTGTTGTGCAAGACTTTATCATATGCCTTTTGGAAATCTATATACTCCACATCAACAACATTGCCCTCATCAATCTTCTCTGTTACCTCACCAAAAAACTCCAGCAAGTTAGTTCAACATGATTTGCCCTTAACAAATCCATGCTGGATTTCTTTAAGTAATCTGCATTTTCCCAAGGGACTATTAATTTTGTCCTGAATTATGAGATGTAAAATTCATTTCATGCTCTTAGCAGACTGAATGTAAATTTCCACAGTCCTGTGACCTTCAGTATATCAGCAGTTAGGGGTCAGCTATGGCTATGTGGTAACAGACTTACCCTAGAGGCAGAAAGGCTGTGGTTTCAAGTCCTACTTCAAAACTTTGAGCAGCTAGGTCAATCTAAGCTGACACTGCAGTGGAGTTCTGAAGGCCTGTCAGCCCCACTGTCAGATGTTAAACTGTGTTCCCTCAGTTGGAAGTATTTGAAGAAGAGCTGGGGGATTCTTTTCGATATCCTGATCAATATTCTTCAACCAACATCAAGGAATGGAAACTTTCCTCATCTTCTCATTTGCTCTTGCAATGTGAGTCATAAACTTAAGTCCACTAGAAAACAAAAACTTGTGTTTGGGTTAGCCTTCCTGCACGAAAAAAATTAAATTTTCATGGGAAGACTTCTTTGGTCAGTATGTATTATTATCACCAGAACCATAACGAGGTACAGTTACACAGGTGAGGCCTCCTAATCTTTGGTCGCAAATTTGGAGGAAGATCGTCCGAAATCCCTGACAGTCGGCAAAGGTGAGTGGCAAGATTATGGCCCGGATCTTCCTGTCAGTGGTGGAGAGGGAGCACACGGCACTCACCATGTTTGAAACTGTGGCCTTACATTTTTACACTGGAGCCATAGGACAGTCCTGGATCCAGCTTGAATCCGTCAATGAGGTGAGTTGGGAGGCTCAATTCCAGCGATGCCATATCCTCTTCACGTCACAAACATGAAGACACACCTCTTGAGGTCAGCATTCAGTTCAGTGATCTTCACTGTTCTTAAGTGGACCTGTTAACTGTTTTTAATTCTAGGACTCTCCTCGGTCAATCCTGTCACCACTGATGCTTCCCACACCACCTCCCAATACTGTTCAGCCCCATCCCAATACTACTCACACCCTTCCAGATGCCATTTACTCTACTACCCAATACTGCTTACCAACATCTTCAGAGGTGCTGAGCAGTGTCGGCAGGGGGTGCTGGTGGGGTGGGGGGGGGGCATGTGTGAGAAGGAGGGTAGTGTGAGAAATATCAAGGAGATGAGCAATGCTGGGGGAATGGTGATGAGCAGTATCAGAGGTGCAGGAGGAGAGTGAGCAGAATCCGGGGTGGGGGGCGGTGAGCAGTGTCAGGAGGAGGGTGAGCAGTATGGGAGGGGGGGTCAGGAGGAGGATGAGCAGTATTGGGGGGGGTGGGGGGTGGTGAGCAGTGTCAGGAGGAGGGTGAGCAGGGTCAGGACAAATGGGAATGATGTCAGGGGGTGGGGGGTGAGAAATGTTTGGAGGGGGTTGAGCAATATCATTAGAAGTGTGAGCAGTGTTGTAAGGTGGGGATTGAGCAGTGTCAGCGGGGGGTGCTTTGACACTGCTCCTGATTTAAAGGGCTGCACTCCAGAGCTAATAAATCAGAGCTATAAATTAGGCAAGAATCAGGCAAACAGGCCAAGTTTACATACTTACAGGCCCCAGGGATCCATCATTGAGGGCTCCCACAGAGCCATTTCTGGTGAACCACAAGTTCGGGATTCCAGTGCAAATTGGCTCCGTGGAACTTCTGATGTCATTGCGACCCCCAATAACAATGATTATCTTAGCTTTCATTGTTGTTGGGATCAGAATTTCTTGGCCAATATTTGTGCCATGCAGTTACTCTGCCTATTTGAATCTATAAAAGTATAATACAGTTACTGCGTTGTTATAAGGCTGTATGTTGTCTCATGAAGAGGTCTACAGGCTTGTATGGTTGAACAATACTGCTTATTAATAATGTATAGCTATATACTTATCTATAGGATACAATTCTGACTAGGTGCTATCTTCATGCCGACTCCTACCAGACTCTCTACACATTCTACTGCTCCCATATGACTCCCTACATCATAATGTTGGCAGTACTGTTTCCCCAGTTCCACATTAACCCTTACAGTCCTGAACACCCTGATACTACATGGATGGGGTTCATCAATTGGAACTTTCACAATTAGCTGCCAACATTCATATATCTGAATAGTTTTTACAATGCCTATGCTGGTAAAGAAGGGGATTCATCGGAAAGCAATGCATCTTGATTCTAAACTCTAACTTTAGGAGCAAATCTGAAGTCATTATTTTCATGTAACTGCAGGGTTGATTGTAAAATACGCCAAACATTTATTGGTCCATTTTGCACCCTGTCCAATTTTACTTTCCAATAAAGTCATGAATATAAAATGGATATCTGACCCAATCCCGCTAGTTTCCTGGTGAAAAGGGTAGGTTAAAACTATCCCCATTTTGGCTACAAATATTCTTTCTTAATGCACCAAAACACTGAATTCTTTTTGTGCTTAATATGGGAGGCAAATGATACACATGCCCTTCAAATAAAGCAGAATCATTTCTAAACACTAAGGATGGTGATATCAAAAGCAGGCTTACATTGTTTGAAATGCAAATGAAGCCATATGTGGGAATGATTTGATTTTTTAGTGTTTAAGACATGAATTTAAAAAGACAAAAGAGATGTATCAATAACCAGTTGCTAGGCAATGATGCTCTCTTAACCATGGTAACAACTTTCTATACAAGGTCTCCAGCACAGAGATTCCCAGGTCAATTAACCTTCATGGCTTTCTGGATATAAGTTTTTATTCTGTAACATATATTACAGATGAGACCAAAATTTCTGTTTCTATTTGACTGTAAAATGCAATTCATACATGGAGTTATTTTCACATTCTAAAGAATGCCTTTAAAGTGATCTATTTTCATAGGGTTATTGGTACATTTATGAAGATTTGCTTACTGAGACCACTGTTTAAGCTAAGGTAGATACTGCGTGCCTGGCATATTAATAGCACCAATCCCTACTTGATAAATTAGACTTATAAAGCTCAAATTATCTCTATTTTTTTTAAAGGGGAACAACAACATAGATTTATATAACACCCTTAACACATAGATGTCACAAAAGAAAAATAGACATCAAATCAGAAAAGTAGACAGTTTGACAGGTGACATGAAAGCTTGACCAAAGGTTTATATAGGTTTTAAGGTTTATAGGTTTTAAGGTTTATAGATTTTAAGGTTTATAAATTTTAAGTACTGTCTTAAAGCAGGAGCAAAAGGTGGAGAGGCAAAGAAGTTCAGTGAATGAAATGCAGAGCATAAGACCCAGATGACTGGAGGCATGAGTGCCAATAATGGGGCAAAGGGTGTTTAGTGTGCACAAGAAGTCAGAGTTGGAGGAAAGCAGAGTTCTCGGAGGATTGTGGGGCTGCAGGAAGTTGCAAAGAGAAGGAGAGGCAAGGTCGTGGAAGGATTTGAAAATGAGGATGAGAATTTTAAACTTGAGCTGTTGGCACACCAGAAGCCAATTTTGTCGGCCAGCGAGTGCAGCCAGTGAAAACTGGGTAAGCCTTGAAGCAGCATAGAGTTTGAGCTGCAGAGTTCTGAATGAGCTCTAAATTATGAAGTAAACTGAAATAAATAGAAAATCTGTGAGCAAAATTATTATATAAAATGTATTTACAAACATAGACTGAGGCTGGAATTTTCCGTCCCTGTTGGCATCGGGTGTGCTGGCGGGCGTGAACAGACAATACAGCACGAAGGTCAAAAATCAGTTTCACAATGTCATGAAACCAGTTTACGATCGTCCGCTCCACCATGCCATGTTTCCCACCGTTGCACACTGGGGACTTCATTTTAACATATCTGCATGTTATTATAAGCTCTGCTTGCCAGAATCATCCCCCCATGCTGGATCATCCAGACACATCAACATGATTGCACGCCAACGTGTTTCACAATAGCATTCAAAAGATGTGCACCTGGCAAGCTAAACTTTGAGTGGAACTCGGCGATGAGTGCACACTAAGGTTGCGCAACGCTTGCAAGGATCATTGGTTCGACTTCAAGGAAGAGGTGCTGTGCAATCAGACAAGAGCACAGGCAAGTTGCTTTTCCTTAGCTGGTTGGCAGGGCAAAGGCTGCCTTGCATTTGGGGCGAGTTGCAGGGTCAAGGCAGCACGGTCTGATGGTAGTGCACAAGCACATGCGGGGAGTGGGCTGGAGGGGAGCAGCTACACATTAGGGAAACCTTGGAGAAGTGACCATTTCTCTGCAGCTGAGACAGTTCAGGCGCAACCACATTGATATGATTGGAGTCAGGACTCTAGCTTATCTGCCCACTCAAGCAACGCAGAGGCATCAAAGTGCTGCCGAGTGCTCCAGAGCTTTTCACCCCTCTGATACAGACTGCAAACTAATGAGTGTTTTAGTGGACTGCACAACAGTTGGATGAGGCATGTTGTACAATCTCCTTGCTAAAGCTGGCCATGGAGCAGTCACTGGTGGAGGCGGTCACAGCTCCTTGCAATGTCATCATCTCGGTTTGGACCAGTCTCCCCCTTGGTTCAAGCTAACAGTGCAGCCTTGCTGTGTGGATTAGGAGAATGCCTGCACCTGAGCTGAGAGCACACCATGCAGTCCAGTGGGCAAAGATGCTGCCAATTGGTCAGACAAAGTGGGGCAGAGGAAGATGAAGTTTCAGACAGCCATGCAGCGCACTAACCTCTGGCCATCCAAGCGGTGGCCAGCACTCTACGGCATGTGTTATGGGGATTTCAGACTTAACCAAGAGAGATTCTTAGTACATCTATGCTAACCTACACATCTCTCTCTTTCATCCCGCAGGAGGAGTACATCAAGAGCATGGGACCTGGTGATCTAGCTGTGTGCCTCATGGCTTACAGGGAGAGCAGAGATGAAGGAAAAGAGAGTGATGGAGGCGCCTGGCTGGGCAGAGGGAAGAGCAGCACCCTCAAGAAGAAGGGGCAGCTGGGGTCCTTTTGATGAGCCACAGCAAGCCATGGCTGGTCACCACCTAGCTTGATGCAGAGTCTACAGACGGCGCTTGTCATTCCTGCAGATGACGGAAAATCAGTGTTGCTGAAGACTACGCATGTCCAGGGAACTGGCTGGTTAAATCTGTCACTTACTATAAGATTTGGTGCCACGGGGACATGGAGGGCATCCACTGCCGGCGGCCATGTAAGTGACTGCGGTGCTCAATTTCTACACCAGCTGCTTCTTTCAGGGCTCCACAGGTGACCCCTGTGGGGTCTCACAAGTCTCCACAAACAAATGCATCCATGAGGTCATGGACGCCATCTTTGCGAAGGCACACAACTTTGCGCATTTTGCCCGTGATCAGGAAATCCAGGTAGCAAGACAGCTGGGATTAGTGCAGATCTCAGGCTTCCCACAGGTGCAGGGTGTCATCGACTGCATTCACGTGGCGCTCAGATCTCCATGGTAATAAGTGGTCAACTACTTTAACTGCAAGGGCTGCCAATCACTGAATGTTCAGCTGGCGTGCGACCACTAGAAACGCATCCTACAGGTAGCGCACATTCCCAGGGAGTGTCCATGACTCCTACCTTCCCAGTTGGTCACAGATCTCTGACACCTTCCAGGGTCCACAGAAGCTGCAAGGTTGGCTCCTTGGGGATGAGGGCTAGCTGCAGGGCATGTGGCTGATAACGCCAGTGTGGCGGCCTCAGACTGCAGCAGAGCAAAGGTGTAATGAGGCTCATGCTGCAACTCGCACTTTGGTGGAGGAAACCATTGGGGTGTTGAAAATGGGGTTCTGGTGCCTACTGGTCTGGTGGAGTCCTGCAATACAATCCACAGAGGGTCTCACGCATGTCCTCACCTCTGCGCCCTTTACAACCTGGCACTACAATGGGGGGGATGAGCTGGCTGAGGAGATGGATGAGCTGCATGGCTCCTCTGATGAGGAGGACACCGACAGGATGAGGTATTCGAAGGCGAGGATGACAGCAATGAGGCCATCGCTTTGTCTAGAAGAGGCAGGCGCGCTTGGGAAGCTCTCATAGCTGCTAGATTGGTGGAGGGTGATGGCGAAATGCAGTGAGGAGACTCCATAGATCCTCACGTTGCATCTCTGAATGTTTGACTCCTGCCTGGCCTCTGTGACAAGGCTCCTGACATGGAAATGCAGTGGATGCCCATCGTCCCTACATTCCAGGAAGATGATGCTGAGCTGTAGTGGGGACATTCCTTATATCCTCACTTTGCCTCTGTGATTGTCTGACTCCTGTCTGGCTGATGGCAGCTTGTTTGTGCTCTGTGAACAAGGTCATGTCATTGAGATGCAGAGGGGAAACTTTAACTTGTCCTGATCCTATGGCATCCCTCATGAGCTGAACCCTTCAGGACCACACTGTCACCGGAGAAGGATGCTGCTGACAGCAGAAGCCACCTCAAAGGTGCTGAGAGCACACCGAGAGAATGTGAATTCTGTGCCGCTAGCCCAGGACATTCCAGCAGCATTGATAAGCCCCATCAAGGTGCAGGCATGACTGATGTGTCCAGTGACAGTGAAGGCGCACCATCAATGTGCTGGGAAGGTTGCACAAAGCACACGGAAGAGGCCCTGGACTGAGACACCTGCCTTTATCTTCTGCAGGAACCAAGGTTTTGAGCGACATGGACACTACTCACCAGAACAAGGAGCCAAGGGCAAGGAGACATTCTTGGGAGTTGATTGACAATAGTAAACATTATGTACAAGTGATTAACATCAGTGCCCAGGCTCTGCAACTACATCTTCTTTCCCTTCTTACCCGGCTGCTACGCCTTGGTGCTCCCCCAACATCAACTGCGGAGGTGGAGGCAGCTACTAACTGCTACGCCCTGTCTATGGTGACCTTGATAGGCATCCTATGGAGAGCTGAGACCTGGAGGGCCCCAGCCTGCTATTGGCATCATGCTGTTTGGCAGTGGCACCCTCCTCAGCCTGTGGAGCTGGAGTCACAAGAAGAGAGGATTTGAATGGGCTGGACACTCCCGGGGTGTGCACCTGCTGAACCCCCTCCCTATGGCTGCTGAAGGGCCCCTGGCTGACTCTTGGAAGAGAAGGAGAAGCTGGAGTGAGATTGAGCTGCCCCCCAACCCCTTTTGCGTTGACAGTGCTATAGGCCAACAATGGCGTCAGTGATGGAGTTCACCCCCACAGCAGTGCAGGACTAATGTCCTGGACCAAGGTCTTCATGGCGGCCGCCATCCTGCCAGTGTTGACCTCGGTGCATTGGTATGCCGGCGCTATCACCTCAGACAGAATGCAAATGGACTCCTGCATTGTGCCTTGCAATCTGAGGTGTGCAGCAGACATTCCTTCCTGATGTTCCCAAGCTTGCCTTTGCATCTCCAGCAACTGAGGTATGACCAAGTCCAGAGGCTCATCATCTGACTTGGACTCAGCAAATTTCTGGCCTCCAGCAGTCCTCTAAGTGCCGGACACCTGGGAAGTCCCTGCCACTTCCTGCTATGGATCAGACAGTGCGATATGCTCACCAGATTGTGATCCTGAGGCTACTCTAAAGTTAGGTCCCACCAAGGTGTGTGTCACTGCACTGGTGGAGGGTGTGGGTGAGCGCTGTGACAGGTCTTCAATGAGAATGTCATCAGATTCTTCTTCTGAGGTGTCTTTGGGGCTTGAGTCAAGGACCGGGGTCATGGAGCCACTTGGCTGCTTCCCTGATGTGCCTGCAAAAGCAAGGAGAGCATGGCAGGGGACTGGGGAATAGGGGAACTGGCCCATAGCATGGTTGCCTGATGGACGTTGCACTGCTGGATCTTCACTTGGGTGAGCACAGCCGACCTCACCCCCACTGGCCAGTTGGATGAGATGACTCTATTTTCAAAATCCATGAGGGTCTTGATGTCGGGCATTCCTCTACCGGTCTGTAACCTCTCCTTTTCGTTGTGTGCCAGCTGGAGAGAGTATAAGCAGGATGCCTGCCAGGCCAGATAACAAGGATGCCTGGTATATGTGTGGGTGGTGAGTGGTGCCATGCTTGGGATGAAGACACGATCTGCAGGGCAGATGAATACGTGTGTGAGAGAATGAACGGTGATGTCCCTTGAACTAGCAGTGAGTGAGATCCCTGTGGATTGTGATGGGTTTGTGAGCGTGTGAGTTGAGAGCGATGAGAAGAGTGACTTACCCTGGTGGAACGGAGGAGATCATTCATCTATTTTTGTCACTGGGTGGCTGTCCTCTTTTGCAGGGCATTGGCATTGACTGTCACTACCACTGCCTCCCATGCTGGATTGGTGACCTTGCTTGCTGCTCTTCCCTCAGAGCCAGGGTACAGGATATCACTGCGGGCCTCCACTATGTCCTGAAGGTGCTCAAGGGAGGTGTCGCTAAATCTGGGGGCAGCACATTTCCTCCCTTCAGCAGACATCAGTTCCCAGCAGCTTCCTATCGCTTGAAGAGTGCTAGCTCTGTGCAGGGGTGTCCTTTAAATATAGCTCCCAGTTTACTGAAGGCCTGAGGTGCCGGCAGGGCAGCAGAATCAGGGGATGCTCCGCCCGTGATCCAGCGTGTTTCCCGGGAATTAATTATTAATGAGGTGGACACACCAGGAATGGGAGCATACGGCATGAAAAGCCGCCATTGAGGTCGGTGGGTAAAACATCCTTTTTCCCACCCACTACTGCACTTAGTGCAAATCTTGGACAATACTACCCTTAGAAACTGTAGAACACATAATGACTGCAGTCACAGGACTAGGAGCTTCTGATCAACTTTGGAACAGTATTAGAATATATTTTTGAAACTGTGAGTGGTAACTAACAGGGACTGAGCAATACTTTGTGGAAGAATCCAAGTTTCTGTGCCTTAATTGCACATATAAGACAAAGTGAAATAAAACAACCTTAGCTTTGTCTTGTATATGAATGGCATAAATTAAATCCTTATTATGATAGAGGCTTATGGTCCATTAATAGACACACAAGAAAATTAAAGCCTTGTTGAAATTAATTTGACTACAATTAATAGATTTCACCATGTTTTCACGGCACATGTACAGTATATGTTAGATGTGCATGTACACAGACAGAGAGTCCTGTCAGGTCCAGTAAAATCATTCAACTTCAATCACACTTCAGGCATATTGTGTTCTTCTTTCTGGGACCTTAACAGTGCCTGCCTGACAATTTTTATACTGGTACAGTATCCATTTTGCTGTTTTATTTATCTGAATACTAATAGACAAAATATTAGTTTGCCCTCAGCTAATAGTTTTTGTCAGTCTGAAACTGGAAGAGTAAAAAAATGAATGCATTAAATAGCTTCAATTCTTAATGAAATCTTTGCAACACATACAGTTTCATTTATTATTGTAAACTTCATGTCACAGAATCACAGAATCAAACTGTGCAGAAGAGGCCCTTCGGCCCATCGAGTCTGCTACATGTGAGAAACACCTGACTTACCTAACTAATCCCATTTACCAGCACTTGGCCCATAGCCTTGAATGTTATGACGTGCCAAGTGCTCATCCAGGTACTTTTTAAAGGATGTGAGGCAACCCGCCTCCACCATCCTCCCAGGCAGGGCATTCCAGACCGTCACTACCCTCTGGATAAAAAAGCTTTTCCTCACATCCCCCCTAAACCTCCTGCCCCTCACCTTCAACTTGTGTCCCCTCGTGACTGACTCTTCAACAAAGGGGAACAGCTGCTCCCTGTCCACCCTGTCCATGCCCCTCATAATCTTGTACACCTCGATCAGGTCGGCCCTCAGTCTTCTCTGTTACAACGAAAACAACCCAAGTCCATCCAACCTCTCTTCATAACTTAAATGTTTCATCCCAGGCAACATCTTGGTGAATCTCCTCTGCACCCCCTCCAGTACAATCACATCCTTCCTATAGTGTGGCAACCAGAACTTCACACAGTACTCCAGCTGTGGACTCACCAAGGTTCTATACAACTCCAACATGCCCTCCCTACTTTTGTAATCTATGCCTCGATTGATAAAGGCAATTGTCCCAAATGCCTTTTTCATCGCCCCACTCACATTCCCCTCTGCCTTCAGAGATCTATGGACACACACGCCAAGGTCCCTTTGTTCCTTAGAACTTCCCAGTGTAATGCCATTCATTGAATACTTCCTTGTCAAATTACTCCTTCCAAAGTGTATCACCTCACACTTTTCAGGGTTAAATTCCATCTGCCACTTATCTGCCCCATTTGACCATCCCGTCTATATCTTCCTGTAGCCCAAGACACTCAACCTCACTGTTAACAACCCGGCCAATCTTTGTGTCATCTGTAAACTTACTAATCCTACTCCCCACATCGTCATCTGTCATTTATATAAATTACGAATAATAGGGGACCCAGCACAGATCCCTGTGGTACGCCACTGGACACTGGCTTCCAGTCACTAAAGCAGCCTTCTATCATCACCCTCTGTCTCCTACAATTGAGCCAATTTTGAATCCACCTTATCAAATTACCCTGTATCCCATGAGCATTTGCCTTCTTTATAAGTCTCCCAATTGGGACCTTGTCAAAGGCTTTGCTGAAATCCATATAAACTACATCAACTGCACTACCCTCATCTACACACCTGGTCACCTCCTCAAAAAATTCAATCAAATTTGTTAGGCATGACCTCCCTCTGACAAAGCCCTGCTGACTATCCTTGATCAAACCTCTCCAAGTGGAGATAGATTATCTCCTTCAGAATTTTCTCCAATAGTTTCCCTACCACTGACATGAGACTCACTGGCCTGTAGTTCCCTGGCTTATCTCTACAACCCTTCTTAAATAGCAGAACCACATTAGCTGTTTTCCAGTCCTCTGGCACCCTGCGATTTCCTCCCTTGCCT
Source organism: Carcharodon carcharias (assembly GCF_017639515.1). Classification (NCBI taxonomy): domain Eukaryota; kingdom Metazoa; phylum Chordata; class Chondrichthyes; order Lamniformes; family Lamnidae; genus Carcharodon; species Carcharodon carcharias. The sequence continues at coordinate 76,377,821 of NC_054486.1, forward strand.
CCCTTAGCAGTCTGGGACACAAATCATCCGGACCTGGAGATTTGTCCACTTTTAAGCCTGCCAAAACCTCCAAAACCTTGTCACTCCCTATATCAATTTGCTCAAGAACCTTCTCTCTCGCCCCGAGTTCCATACCTTCACCCTCATTCTCTTGGGTGAAGATGGATGTGAAGTATTGTTCAACACTCCACCGATGTCCTCTGGCTCCACCCATAGTTTGCCCCTTTGGTCCCTAATGGGCCTTACTCTTTCCCTGGTTATCCTCTTCCCATTGATATACTTATAGAATATCTTGGAATTTTCCCTACTTCTACTAGCTAATAGCTGATAAATGTCAAGATATCATGGCAGCAATTTTAAACTGATATTAACACCCGCTCTAATTTTCCTCTTTTATTAGCATTTCTATGGGGCTCCAAATGCTTTTATCTCTTCCATTCTTAGTAAATTTCTAGGAATATTTTCTATGTTGGTTAATAGGAAATGTGATTGAAAGTAATAATGTAAATGAGGTAGTAAGAGGAGATTCCATAGATGAAAAAGTAGAGAGGTGCATTTGTAATAGTGCCAAACACTAGCACAACACCAGAGTATTCCTAGAATTCTGAAAGAGCAACACCAACATTAACATTATAGCAAGGAAGCAGATGGTGCTCTGAGGGCGTGCAAATCGCTTAAGTGTACAGGAAGTAACTTATTTCTTTTTTGAACAAGTTTGGAGAACCTTGAGATAAGTAAAGTGTACCTGAAGGAATTCAGGGCCAAAGCAGTAGATCGGAGTGAGCGTGAGCCTCAGGGGGTGAAGCAAAAATAACTAAAAGTGATATCAGCTCAAGGGAAGGTTCTGATTGGTGAGGTTTTTTAATTCTTTAATAAATCTTTAGTTTATTTCAGTTAAGTTTAAGTAATTTAATAAATAGAGCCATGGCAGGTCACCTCGGTCTTGTGGAATGTATATCCTGTTTCATGTGGAACTCTAAGATGGTTTTCATGCCCTGAACACTTGTAACTGCAGCAAGTGTGGTCACCTGGAGCAACATGAGCTCTGAGTTTCATATTGGTCCATAGTGGTGCCAGTGACATAGGTAGAAAGAGGGATGACGTCCTACAGGCAAATTTTAAAGAGTTAGGAAGGAGAGTATCAGGCAGGACCTCAAAGTTGGTAATCTCTGGGTCACTCCCGGCCATGCACTAGAGAGTATAGAAATAGGAGGATAAATCAGATGAATGCATAGCAGAAGAGATAATGCAGGAGGGAAGGCTTTAAATACCTGGGATATTGGAACTGGCCCTGGAGGAGGTGGTACTTGTACAGGCCTGAGAGATTTCACCTGAATGGAACTGGGCCCAATGACCTTGCAAGATGGTTTGTTAGTGGTTTTCAGAGAAGTTTTAAACTAATATGGTGGGGGGATGAGAACCAGGCTGTAACACTAGAGAGGAAAACAAAGTGCTAGGTGCACAAAGGATTGGGAGTGACAGATAGCATTACAGTGGGAAATAGTAAGGTATTAGGTAACTTCAGAGTAAGAAGGAATGCAGTAAGATTGAAATTAATTTTACAGTGCATGTATTTTAACACATTGCAAAGAAGGTTGATGTGCTGTGGGCACAGATAACCATATGGTAATATGATGTCATAGTGATAACAGAGCCTGGTTCAAAAAAGGATACAAGGCATTCAGGAAAGAAAGCAGGAGAGGTAGCAATGCTGATTAAGGAGAATATTACAGTGCTGGAGAGAGGGTGTACTAAAGGGATCATGGACAGAATCTAATTGGTTAGATTTAGAAACAACAGTGTCCGTAATATCATAAGGTTTAGCTTAGTTATGGAAAGGGACAAGGAACAATCTAGAATTAAAAATACTTAATTGGAGGACTACCAATTTCAGTAGGTTGAGAACAGACCTGGCCCAACTAAATTGGATTCAAAGGCTGGCAGGCAAAGCTGTAACCCCCAACCGGATAATGGGCTGACTTTAAAGAGGAGACGATTCAAGTGCCATTGCGATACATTCCCACAAGGGGAAAAGGTATAGCAAGAAAAACCAGAGCTCACTGAATGATGCAAGACATAGAGAGTAAGATGAAGCAGAAAAATGTATTACAGATGTATTACAGACAATACAAGTGAGAACCAGGTTAATTACAGGAAGTTCAAAGGGGAAGTGAAAAAGGAAATAGAGAGACAAAGAATGGGTATGAAAAAAGGCTAGCAGCTAACATAATAGGGAACCCAAAGTCTTCTATAGGCTTATAAATAGTAAAACAGCAGTAAGAGTGGGGTGGGGTTGATTAGGGCCCAAAATGATCCATGCATGGAGGCAGAGGGCATGGTTCAGATGCTAAATGAGTATTTTGCATCTGTCTTTATCAAGGAGGATGATGTTGTTGAAATCATAGTGAAATCGGAGGAAGTTGAGACACTGGATGTACTAAAAATTGATAAAGAGGAGGTATTAGAAAGTCTGGCTGTACTTGCAGTTGATAAGTTATCAGGACTGGATAGGATGCATTCACGGATACTGAGGTAAGTAAGGGAGGAAATTGTGGAAGCCTTAATCTTCCAAACCAGAACTGGAGAATTGCAAATGTTACACCTTGTAAGGATAAACCCATCAAGTACAAGACAGATAGTTTAAACCCAGTGATGGGAAAACTTTCAGAAATGATATTCCAAACAAAATTTAGAGTCAATTGGATAAGTGCTGATTAATTAGGGAAAGCTGGTGCTGATTTGTTAAAGGCAAATTGTGTTTAACTAACATGATTGTGTTTTTTGTTGAGGTGTCAGAGGTGGCTGATATGGTGTGCAGTCTTCCAAAAGGCTTTTTATAAAGTGCCACATAATAGGCTTGTAGGCTTGGCCTAAACAGCCAAGTGGTTATGGTACTGGGTTTGTAACCCAAAGATCAAGAGTTCAAATCTCACAATGGCAAACAACGTAACTTCATCAGAAACAGATGGTCTTTATTTTTAAGGCTTGGCCTAAATAGCCAAGTGGTTATGGTACTGGGTTTGTAACCCTGAGATCAAGAGTTCAAATCTCACAATGGCAAACTGTGAAACATGTAACTTCATCTGAAACAGATGGAAACAGGTTTGTACTCGAAAGAGTATCAAGAGTTCAAATCTCACCATGGCAAACTATGAAATAATAGGCTTGTCAGCAAAGTTGAAGCCCTTGAAATGAAAGGGACAGTGGCAGCACAGAAATGAAGTTGGCTCAGTGACAAGAAACAGAGCATAGTGAAAGTTACTCATTCAGGATCCTTGGGGGTCAGTACCATGACCACTGCTTTTCCTTGATATATATTAATGACCTAGACTTGGGTGTATAGGCCACAAATGCAAAATTTTCAGATGACACAAAACTTGAAAGTATTGTGAACTGTGAGGACAATAATAATAAACATGAAGAGGACATAGACAGGCTGGTAGAGTTGTCAGACACATGGCAGGTGAAATTTAATGCAGAGAAGTGTGAAGTGATACATTTTAGTAGGAAGAACAAGGAGAGGTGACATGAAATAAAAGGTGCAATTCTAAAGGGGCTGCAGGAACAGAAAGACTTGGGGGTAAATGTGCACAAATTGTTGATGGTGGTGGGAAGGCCTAAGAAAGTGATTAAAAAGGTATACAGAATTTTGGGCTTTATAAATAGAGGCATGGATGTACAAAAGCAAACAAGTTATGATGAACATTTCTAAAACACTCGTTTAGCCTCAACTGGAGTATCGTGTCTAATTCTGGCCACTGCACTTTAGGAAGGATGTGAAGGCTTTAGAGAGGATGCAAAAATGATTTGCAGGAATGCAGTCCTACAGTCCTAGAAGCATCTATGAGGATAGACTGGAGAAACTGCGCTTATTCTCTATAGAGAAGGTTGAGAGATTTGATAGAGGTGTTCAAAATCATGAGGGGTCTAAACAGAACAGATAAAGATAAACTATTGAAAGGGGCGAGAACCAGAGAACACCGACAGAGGGCAAATGGCAAAATAATCAAAGGCGACAGGAGGAAAAGCTAGTTTATGTGGATAGGATCTGGAATTCACTGCCCGCATGTGTGGTGGTGGCAGATTCAATTATGGCTTTCAAAAGGGAATTGAATAAGCACCTCAGGAGAATCAATTTACAGGGCTACCAGGAAAGTGTAGGGGAGTTGGACTAGTTGTGTTACTCTTGCAAAGAATTGGCATGAACACGAGACTGAATGGCTCCCTTCCATGGTTCTAACCAAGGGCTCTGAATACTGTGTTGCCCTAGGTTTCAAGATTAGGGGCAGGACATTCGGGTCATTGGCCGGGAGTGACCAAGAAACGGTCAGCTGTCCGTGATCGGCCCCCGACTGCTATTTCATGCACGCTGGCCACTTAACCGGCCAGTCAACGTGAAACACGCGCTGAAAGGCTCAGCGCTGCCGGTTGGGGGTGGGAGGAGGGCTGAGCACTGAAGTCAGCACAGGCACGGAGGAGCACTCACAGAAAACTCCCTGAAAGCAGAGAGCTGCCTCAGGGAGCTGAAGAATTTTAAAATCAAAAATAAAGATTTGGAAATTCTGAAAAAAGTGTCCCCACACAGAACTCACTTAAATAAACATATACATAATAAAATTTAGGTCAAAACATTAAAAAAATTAATATTGGAAACCTCATCCCACCTGCAGATGAAGTTTCCTCAAAAAGACAAAGACCGCCTGGCCGATTCACCCGCCTACCAGCCATAATGTTGGACAGGCAACGGAAAATCTCCCTTAATTAATAAATGCATGGCCTTAATAAGCTTCTTAATTGTCAGTGGGTGCGCTGCCAACTCTCACGCACGCCCGCCGACCGAAATATGCATGAGTGCATGATGATGTCGGGACCAACACCAGATGAGGATAACTCTGAAGAAGAGTCATATGGACTCGAAACATTAACTCTGTTTCTCTCTCCACTGATGCTGCCAGACCTGCTAAGTTTTTCCAGCATTTTCTGTTTTTGTTTCTGAGTTCCAACATTTGCAGTGTTTTACTTTTATTATGTAAGGTGCTTTATTCTGCAGCAAGGTGGAAAGTGCAGAGCACTACATATAACCAGAGTTGTATAATTCAAACAATACAACTTCTATTTGCAAAACACAGCTCACACTTAAAAATTTCTCTTTGAAATTTTGTGCTTTTCAAGCTTCGCATAGCAATTTGCTGCTGATTATTTTGTGTTTGTGTTTTGATTTTTGAGAACCACTCTTCCAGACCAATAGGGATAAAAGTTTCCCAAGACCAGGGTACAATGTGTCCTTCTGAATATCTAGACAAGTATTAAACAGTCCATTATTTGACCTTTGAGGGACAGAACATTCCAATTCACACATTAATCGCTTTTCATCTGGCTTTATATACACAAAGGGCTCTCGAGAGAAAGAAATTCATTCAAAGCATGCAATAACTCAAAGCACATTTTAAAATAATTCAAATATACATTCTCCTTTGATAATTCTCAGCCAGATAATCCTGAAACATAAAATGCAGTGCGTCTGTCAGATTTTCAGATTATATGAGGCGCTTTAGAAATGCACAAATGGTAATTAGAGGTAAATATAAGGGCTAATGCTGTGTGTACATTGTGATGTGGACATCCTCAGCTGCTGCTACTGCAGACTCTGTTTTACCCCATCGCATAATAACTACTTCTCATGTTGTTGTCATAACTTGTAGCACATGCATGAATATTAGCTGTGCCCTCATATTTTATATTTTACTATTAATATCTCTTAATGTTTGCATTGAGCACGATGTGGGCAATGTATTCAAATGTCAGAAGAGCAAAGAATGGCAGATGCTGGAAATCTGAAATAAAAACACAAAATGGTGGAAATACACAGCAGGCCAGGATGCAGCTGTGGAGTGAGAAACAGAAGGCAAAATTGTCACTGAATTGCACTAAGTTCAGTAGCGGGTGCGAAAAAACAGGTTTTACCCAGTGGTCCCAATGGTGGGTTTTCGTGCCGTGTTGTCCACTTCCCAGCACTCCCACCTCATTAATAATGCATTCACGGGAAACATGCTGGATTACTGGCGGGTTCTCGGGTTTGCCGCCATGCCATGACTTCAGCTCTTCCTCACTCCAGCTCACCAGAGTGCAGCCTACTTCATGTCTACAGACCAGGAATGTCCCAGGCAGCAGATGGCCTCAAAATTTAGTGACATCTCTCTGGGGCGCCTGCTGGACACAGTGAAAGGCCACCACAATGTCCTGTACCTCCACTCTGGCTGCATGAGGTCCATGAGGGTCACCAATTTGGCCTGAGAGGCAATGGCAGCAGTCAATCAGTGCCGACGGACCACAGAGGTGGATAGCGAACCAATGCAAGAAGAGGATGAATGATTTCATCCATTCTGTCAGGGTAAATCAACCACCTCATCACTCTCAGCACGTATCCCAAACCCATCATACACCCACAGGGATCTCACACCTCAAGGGACAACACCACTAACTCTCACACACACCCTCACATCTCCATCAGGCTCATACCCTCAAAATCTCGCGTCCTCATCCTGTCCATGGCTCCATTCACCACATACACATTCTACACAGTGCCATGTGCCCTGCTCACACTCTCTCCATCTGTTTTCATGTGAGAAAAGCTGGCTCACAACAACAGGTAGAGGTCACAGAGGGGGGTGGAGTGGCCCACATTAGGCCCCTCACTCATTTTGAGTAACGTGCCATCGTGCTGACTGGTGAGGACATGGACCATGCTTGCAGTGAGAGTGAGGTCAGCGGCAAACACCTTGCACCACATCTCTCTCTCTCAACGCAAATGTGAGTGCTCTCTCTCCTGCTGCCATGCACTAATTATCTCTACTTTGGTTCACAGGGAGCTCTGCCAAGCGAGCCAGTCCCTCAGCTCCATCCAGGTCCTCACCTCCAGCCAAGAGGACACCTCCTTCTTTGAAGAGCTGGAAATAAGCAGCCTGGAAGACCCATCACAGCGCTTACCCACACCCTCCACCAGCACAGAGACATACACCTCAATGGGACCTAGATCTAGAGCAGGCTTGGGTTCACAATCTGGTGGTCACCCCTCAGACATGTGCTCACAGTAGGTGGAGCAGGTTCAGCCGTGTTCCCTGGAGGATGCTGGGGAAGAGGCATCTGTGAGGTCCAAGTCAGATGTTGAGCCTCTGGATTTGGTCTTTCAACTCGTCATGAAGAGTCAGCAGACGGTGGGGAACATCACAGAGAGCTCTTGGAAGCCCTCAGCAGAGTGGCACATGGGTTGGAGCAGTGCGTCCGTTTGCTCTCTGATGAAGTGGTGCCCACATGTGCATGAATGGAGGTCTCCATGGGAAGGATGGCAGATGCCATGGAGGCCCTGGTCCAGCAGAACGTGGAGATGCCCACATCTGCACTCCATCATGGTTGCCATGAGTGAGTTCCTGCAGTGGCTACACGAGAGAGAAACGGAGCACCTCAAAATCCCTCTAGGTGCTCCTTCCCCTCAAGGTGTAAGGCCAAGGCCCCTGGGCACCTGAAGGGAGGAGAAGCAGCAGCTGGTCGGTGATGAACTCCCAAATGAGGACCCTGCACCAGATCATCCCTCTCTCAACTCAAATGTGAGTGCTCTTTCCTGTTTTTGACTCTGCTGCCATGCACCAATTATCTCAACTTTGGTCCACAGGGATCTCTGCCAGGCGACCGATACCCTCAGCCATCCAGTTCCTCAGCTCCATCCAGCTCCTCACCTCCAGTCAAGAGGACACCTCCTTCATGGAAGAGCTGGAAATAAGCAGCCTGGACATAAGAAGCCTGGTGCGCAAGTCAGAGGAGTGTGTCTGCCAGTCCTCTGAGAAAGTGGTGCCCACATGTGCATGTATTGAGGTCTCACTGGGGACGATGGCGGATGCCATGGAGTCCCTGGTCCAGCAGAATGTGGAGATGCTCTCAGACCTGCACTCCATCACATTAGCCATGGGTGAGTTCCTACAATGGCCAAGCGAGGGGGAAACCGGACAACTTGATATCCCTCCAGGTGCACCTTCCCCTCAAGGTGTCAGGCAAGGGAGGAGGAGTGGCTGCCGGACACCCCTGGGTCATCCACTCAGGAATCTCAGAGGCTGATGGCTCCCTCTGAGTCCCCTTTGCCTGTGACCCCACCAACCTGATCCTCTGTCACTGCAGAGGGAGCAGCTGGCCCACAGGAGGACAGCTAAAGCAAGGCAGGGCCCTCAAGACCTCGAATCTCCAGAGGATGCATGCCAAAGCCATCAGAGGCAACAGGGCCAACCATTAAACAGGCTGTCTCCACCCCTGCTGCGGATGTCAGGGCAGCACCTAGAAGAAGTGGCAAGCCTAGAAAAGTTAAGAAATTCTGAACACAAGTTGTACAGGTGAACACATTTTGTCACTTTATAATTTGAAAATATATTTACTTTCACGGAATAATTTGTAATTTTGTCTTTGAGCTTCATTTACAGGCTTTGTGAGTGCTCCCCTCTGTGGCAGGGCCTTTTGGAAACTTGGGCAAGCACTCTCCCATGCACACTGAGCTTTTGTCCATCACATTCACTTCATTGTCCTGAGCATTTTCCATGCTGCCTGCTGGGGTTCTCTTTCAGTCATCCATCTGAGCGGGCCTACATCTCCACCCACCCACTGCCATGCAGCACCTGAGCCCGCCCAACACAAGGCTCTGCTCACTTTCAATATCAAATAGGTGGTAGTGGTCAAATTCCTCATGAGCTCCCCCACCATTTCCCTCCCCAAATCACCCATGTCCTTCCCCCATAACCATAGATCCCTCTGGCATAATATTCAAGCTCCCCACCGTAACCTTCCAGTCTGAATCCTTGTCATTCCAGGAGTCAAGCTAACTGTACACATTCCCCATCCTCCTGAAAGTCCCACCCCCATCCTCATTGACCTCCCCAAGCTCCTCCTTCCCAACCCCACCCCGGGTCTGTGTTTATCTTCGTGTCCCCAACAACCACCCTCGCTGTCCCTTCTATTTATACCATCTCACCCTCTCCCTCCCACCCTACCGGCTCCCTCTCCCCCTGTTACTCTATCATCCTGTCCTACCATCCCACCTGGAGTTCACGCTCCAGGAGGCAGTCACTGACTCCACAGACACCTCCTTTGCACATTCACCTGGACATTCCACACCCCCCCCCCCCCACCAAACAACACCTTCCTCCCCCCTTACACCTTCCTCCCTGCTTACTTCTTCCTCCAAACTTACTCCTTACTCCACCCTTACTTCTTCTTCACCCTTATGCCTTCCAACCTCTGGACTCCTTCCTTCCCCTGTACTCCCTCCTCCCCCCAGACACCCTCCTTCCCCCTTACAATCTCACCCTCCCCGATACCCTCCTTCACTCTCCCAACCTCACCACACCCTTCTTAAAACCTTCGCACCCCTCCACCCCAGTCTCAACTTCATTCCCAACCTGATGCACCTTCCTCCGCCCCCACCCCAGACACTTCACTGATCATCCATACCAGCCCATGGTGAAGTCCATGAATTTCCGTAGCAGGTCCAAAGCATCATCGGAGTCTGTGGAAGATGGCCTGAGCACATGGCGACGTCTGTGGAGTTCCAAAGCCTCAGCGATGTCGAAGCTGCTGCATGGAGACCTCCCACCTCTCGAGGGCTGCTTCACAGTGGAGCCATGTGCATGAGTATCCACTATGCGATGCATATGTTCTTCCTGTAGCTGTAGGCATACAAACATATGAATTAGGAGCAGGAGTAGGCCACTCAGCCCCTCGAGCCTGCTCTGCCATTGAATAAGGTCATGGCTGATCTGAATGTAACTTCAACCCCACACTCCTGCCTACCCCGATAACCTTTCACCCCCTTGTTTATCAAGAACCTATCTAGCTCTGCCTTAAAAATATTCAAAGGCTCTGCTTCCACTGCTTTTTGAGGAAGAGAGTTCCAAAGACTTACTACCCTCTGAGAGAAAAAAAAATTCCTCATCTCTGCCTTAAATGAGCAACCCCTTATTTTTAAACAGTGTCCCCCAGTTCTAGGCTCTCCTACAATAGGAAACATCCTCTCTGCATCCACCCTACCAAGACCCCTCAGGACCTTAAAGGTTTCAATTGAGTTGCCTTTTACTCTTCTAAATTCCAGTGGATACAAGTCTAACCTGTCCAACATTTCCTCATAAGACAACTCGCCCATTCCAGGTATTTGTCTAGTAATCCTTCTCTGAACTGCTTCTAACACATTTACATCTTTCTTTACTGTACACAATACTCCAAATGTGGTCTTACCAATGCCCTGTACAACTGAAGCATAACCTCTCTACTTTTGTAATCAATTCCCCTCACAATAAATGATAACATTCTATTTGCTTTCCTAATTACCTGCAGTACCTCCAGCATCTTCTTCTCCTCCGATGTCCACGACCTGAGCAAGACTCTAACGGTAAGTCCCGACTTCTGCACCTCAGTCTTATTCAGACGTGTTCTCGGCCGGTGTGTTTTCCCACTGGTGTAACAGTAAATCAGACGTGGGGGTACGATTCCAGTCGAGCCTTACTTTGCATCCCGTTAGTGGGATGCAAATTAGGTTCACGCCGGCCTCCAACAGGATTCGCGTTCCGCCATGATGGACACCATTAGATGATCCGCCATGATTTCACACTGGCGTGAAACTGATTTCTGCCTCTCCTACTGAATTCTTCCCTCCCGATAGCCATAGCACCCGCTGCAAATGGGAGCAGACGACTCCTCCTAGACTTAATGTTTTAGATTGTCGACCTATTATCCAGTATTAATATTAAGGTATTAGCTCTGCTTAAATACTAAAGTATCTCAGAGATTAGTTTGGTTAGATTTTGTTATCTGCTGGGAAATTACATCCCAAAGCAGTTTCACTTTCCCTGGTCTGAAAATTAATGTCACCACATGGATGGCTCATTACTATTTTATTTAAATTTTCCACGTTTTTTGGCCTTCAGCTTCTGGCAGCATAACTTACTGACAATCACTTTTATATGATAGGATGTTGTATCATTGGATTAGCCTAACAGTAGTTGCCACTTAGAAATGCACAAAGCTCAAGTTTACTTTAACTTGAAAACACTGGGAGGGGTTTGGATTGTATAGGCAGCGCTTCCTCTGTCCAGATGATCATACCCAGGAGATACCCTGGAAAATGTGCTGGGGGGCCAATTGGAAGTCCCTATACACTGACTACAGGGAAGTTCCAAATTCCAATGGGCAAAACCCTGCATCTGGGACCCTCTGAACATCTGATTTAAAGTTGGAGACTTTGGATGGTCCTGACTTAGTTAGCAGAATGGTTACCCAGAAAAAAATGCGAGGATTAAAACTAGCTTTAACTCCTGGGTAACCAAAGTACTGACCCCCACAGAACACCCACTGGACACCCTGTCTACCGCCCCAACACTTGAGTACACCCCCACCCCTCAACTACACTCTTGAAACCCTGACCAGCCCATCCCCCAACTACTCTCCCCACCCCCACTGGAGCCCCCTCCCTTACCTTCCCAAACCAACCCAACCCTCCCCGGACACTTCCCAACAACTGACTAACCCACCGACCACCCTGAACCCCCCCTCCACTCAACACCCCCCTCGACTACCACCCTGAAGCCCTGAGTACACCTCACCCTCCTAACCACCCCACCCCTCACCACTCCTCAGCCCCACCCCTGACTACTACGCCCCTGACTACCCCCACACAACCCCGACCCATCCTACCCTCTCAGCCACTTACTTTACACATTTACTTTCCCTCCTAGCTTGTGCCAAGAAGATATAATAATGTCTATAATGTCATTAGAAATGATTTAAAAATAGCTTTTTGTGGTGTCTGCGTCTATGTGTGTGTCCTAATTGGCTTAAAGCTAGCTGGGGCACAGAGCTGCCTCAAAGAGATGAAGCTTTATGAAAATAAAAAAAGAAAGATAGTAAAAATATTAACAACATGTCCCCTCATGTGATTCTGTTACATGAGCAGAGACATGTTAGAAAATAGTTTGAAAATGTATTTTTTTAATGATAGATCAAAACAATATCCTGCCTGTGGTTGAGGTTTCATAAAAAGTCCAAAGGCCGCTTGTGCTTTTCGCCTGCCCACAACCATAAGGTTGGATGGACAACGTCAAATTTAAATCAGTTAGATCTGTAATGGCCTTAATAGTCTGTTAATTGTTGGTGGGCGTGCTGCCAACTCATGCGTGCGTCCGCCAACCGAAATATTGCACAAGTGCGTAATGACATCGGATCGTTCGCCTGACGTCATCGTGCCTTATGTTGCGCTCGTCTGGGTTGGGGCATGTGCCTGCTCAACAAGCGCAATATTCTGGTCATGATGTCTCTGTAGAAGTTTCATCTTCAATTGGGCAACATCCTTATAGATTAAATTCAGCAAAAGTTATCACAAGTACAGAAAGAAATTGATTTCATGCTTCAAAATGATATCATTGAGTCTGGTTGCAGTAACTCGAGTTTGCCTATTGTGATGGTACCAAAACTGGATGAAACACAAAGACTGTGTGTGGTCTATCAAAAGGTGAATGCGGTGACAAAAGCGGATTCATATCCTATATCATGGTTGGAGGATTGTATTGAGAAAGTAGGACAATCAAAATTTATCACAAAGATGGACTTGCTAAGTGGGTATTGGCAAGTACCATTATCAGACAGAGCAAAGGAGATATCAGATTTTGTGATGCCAAATGGACTATATCAGTTTAAAATCATGCTATTTGGTAGGAAGGGTGCATCTGTGACATTTCAAAGATTGACAAAGTAACTGCAGGCCTAAGCAATTGTGTTGTTTATATTGATGACTTAATAGTTTTCAGTCAGACGTGAGAGGAGCATTTACAACATCTGGAAGAATTATTTACTCAATTACAAGAAGCTAACTTGGTGATAAACTTGGCTAAAAGTGAATTTGCAAAAGCAAAAGTTACATATCTAGGCCATACCATTGGACATGGTAAGGTACGAAAGTCAAAGCTATCATGGATTTCCCAGTGCCCACAACAAAACGAGCAGTTTTGAAATTTCTGGGCATGAGTGGGTTTTACCGGAAATTTGTACCAAATTTTGGCAGTGTAGTTGCTCCATTGACTGAACTATGAAAAAAGAGCAAGAAGCTTCAATGGACATTGGAATGTCAGAAGGCATTTGATAGTTTGAAAACTGCATTTACTGCGACACCAGTTTTGGCAGTACCCAATTGGGCCAAGCAATTTAAGTTGGCTGTTGATGCAAGCAATTGTTTATACAGACCACTATCCTCTAAAGTTTCTGGGCAAATTTCTAGACAAAAGTGCAAGACTATTCAGGTGGTGTTTATTAATGCAAACATTTAATCTACAGCTGGGCTTTTCCAGCCCCATCATGAAGCCCCAGCCGGAAGTCCATTGACTTGCGGCAGGACTGGAAGATCATGGCAGTGGGCGGCTGCACAAAATCCCACTGTATGGATAATACGGGTTAACGGATGAATGAATCTGACTGCAGGTACGTTATCAAGAGTTTGAAGCTTAAAGGGAAAATTGGACATTTTATGTGTGTGCATGTGTGTGTGTCTTAATTGGATTGAAGCCAGCTGGTCTAGAGGCTTTGATGTATAGAAGAGAAGTAAATTGGAATGGTAATTAGATAAACATAGGGAAATAGAAGGTGAGGTGTAAGTGGGGCAATTTGCATATTTAATCAGGCCATTCAAAAGAAATATTACACCTAACTCGGTGAAGCTCAGAAACAATATGTTTTTTTTAAAGCTTACTAATAAGGTGGGTATTATGAGAGGTTTTTATTGTTAGAAGATTTAAAGTTAAAAAAAACTTTGTGACAATGAGAATTTGCATTCAAAGAGGAAAATATGTATACAGGAAGAGAAGGCTGTTGGCAAAAGGTGGAGGGATTCTAAGATCTAAAACCTCCAGCCTGTAAGCTTCAAGTCTGTCTGCAAGGATCCAGAGTAGAAAGAAAGTCATTTTGAATGTGACTATCCAGAGTGTGCTTTGACAGGGGCCTATTTAAATCTATGTGTCTTAGTGTTGCCTTACTGGGGGTCCAACTGAGAGTCAGATTAATTAGGGGATTTTTATAATTATTATGGTAGTAATTTTGTAGATATATGTATGTGCTTACAATCTTTCTTTATTATTAAATGTTTAATTTAGTTTTATAAAAAAAAACCTCTTGCGACTCGGTGGTCTTGTTACTACTGAGTTCAAAGCCTACATCTCAAAACATAAAAATTGCAAAAATGGGTTATGACAGTTGTTTCAAGTTTCTCTCTGGTATTTGAACAACTTAGCCTTCACCATCAGCTGTGTCATGATACTTGTTAAAGGAGCTGGGACCCTTAAACTTACCAGAATATGGCAGCTAGTGCCGTAAAAAGAGGATGTGGCTTGGCTTCCCTGACGCTCTTACACTCCCAGGGAAAGACACTGCTATGCTGCTCATTTCTCAGCAAGCCCAGGTCAGAAATGTGGAGCTCCAGGGTAAGTAAATAGGAATGGAGTGGCAGACCGACAATGATTGCCTCTCCTCGGAAGATTCAGCCAATTGACTGTAATTCATTTCCTGTAGTAATTGACTGTAATTCATTTCCTGTAGTAAGGTTGCAAAACATAACACATTGTTAATGCAATACAGTTTGTTTTAAGATAAAGGCAAAATACTGTGAATGTTGGAAATCTGAAATAAAAATGGAAAATGTTGGGAAAACTCAGAACATCTGGCAGAATCTGTGGAGAAACAGAGGACAGAATCATCCCAGATTTGCACTAAGTGGTAGTGAGCGGTAAAATGACATTTTAACCGCCAGCCTTGATGGCGGGTTTTCACGCCATATTGTCCCAAACCCACCACCTTATTTATGCACTCTCGGGAAACGCTGTTTCCATGGCGGACGGGTTCTCATTCGCCTGCCCGCCATCACCTCACCACTGCATCACGCCGGGCACCATATTTAAAGACCAGGTGCAAGCACACTTCTCAGTGCTTCCAGACCACCATTGCTGCATGGAAGACATGGCCCTGAAACTGAAGAAGACTGCAGCCCCCAGGTTCAGCAACACGTCCCTCAAAGATCTTTTGGATGTTGTGGGGGCCTGCTAGGATGTTCTCTACCTCCGCCCTGACCGCAGGATGGGCAGCAACAGCACTAACCTGGCTTGGGAGGCGGCAGCAGCGGTGGTTAGCGCCAACACCCTTCAAAAGAGGACAGCCACCCAGTGCAGCAAGAGGAGGAATGATCTCCTCCATTCCACCAGGGTAAGTCACACTTCTCATCACTCTCAACTCACACTCATAAACACATCACACATTCACAGGGCCCTCATTCACTGTTGGTTCAAGGGACATCACCGTTCACTCTCTCACACTCACCATCATCAGAGGGGACATGCAGCTCCTCCATCTCCTCCTTAGCCAGCTCGTCTCCCTGTTGGAGTGCCCGGCTGTAAAGGGCACAGCAGACGATGATGATGCATGGCACCCTCTGCAGACTGTATTGCAGTGCTCCAGCAGACCAGTCCAGGCACTGGAATCTCATTTTCTGCTCCACCAACTTGCCAGCTGCAGCATGAGCCTCATTGTACCTTTGCTCAGTAGCAGTTTGAGGCCGCTGCACGGGTGTCATCAGCCAAGGTCTCTGCGGGCAGCCCTTGTCCCCGAGGAGCCAACCCTGCAGCTTCTGTGGACCCTGGAAGAATCCAGGGATCAGTGACCAACTGAGGATGTAGGAGTCGTGCACACTCCCTGGAAACCATGCGCAGACATGCAGGATGCATTTCTGGTGGTCACACACCAGCTGCACATTTAGTGAATGGAACCCCTTGCAGTTGATGTGGTCCACTGTGTGTTGCAATGGAGATCTGAGGGCCATGAGAGTGCATCTGTGGGATACCCGAGATCTGGGTGAATCCAATCGCTTTTGCATCCTGGCTGTCCTCGTCCCAGGTGAAATGCACAAAATTGTGTGCCCTCGCAAAGATGGCATCCGTGATGTTATGGATGCACTTGTGGGTGGAAGTTTGAGAGATTCCACAGGGGTCACCTGTGGAGCCCTGAAAGGAGCCACTGGCATAGAAATTGAGTGCCGCGTCACTTTCACAGCCACTGGCAATAGATGCCCTCATGTCCTGATGGCGCCAAATCCTGCAGCAGCTGGCAGATGTGACTGACCAGTTCCCTAGACATGTGCAGTCTTCAGCAACACTGGTTCTTGGTCATCTGCAGGAATGAAAGGCGGTGTCCATAGACCCTGGGTGTTGCTAGGCACCGGCCCGTGATGACTCGCTGTGTGTCTTGGGCGGCATGTGCCCAACCACCACTTCTTCCTGAGGTTGCTGCTCTTCCAGCTACCCAGCCAGGTGCCCCCGTCGCTCTCTTCTCTGTCGTCTTCATGCTCTGTAGGCCATCAGCATACGGCTAGTTCACCAGGCTCCATGATCCTGATGTACTCCTCCTGCAGCATGAAAGAGAGAGACATGTAATTAGCATGGGTGCAATCCGAATGCTTGTGTGCTATATTCAATGGCAGGGCTGCCCTTAACCTCCCAACCCCACCATAAGTTGCCTCAATAGCAAGGCTGGCCTTCATCCCAACCACCGCCACAAGTCACCTCAATGGCAGGGCTGCCCTTAACCCCTCAAGCCTGAAGCCCAACAGGCAACCCTGGCGAGCATTGCACAGCGTTACTGTGCACTCGCCTCCGAGTTCCCCTCAAAGTGCAGGCTGCCAAGTGCACGTCTTTTATGTGGTGTTGTGAAACACGTCGGCATGCTTTCCCGCTGACGTGGATGCACAATCCAGTGCTGGGGGGGGAGGGACGATTCCAGCGGCTGGCTTGATAATGATATGCTCATGTATTACAATGAGGTTCCCGATGTCCGATGGCGGGAAACACGGTCCATGAGCGGACAATGTAGCGGGATCGGTTTCATGATGGCAGGAAACCAGTTCACGATCGTCCGCTAAGCCCGCCAATGGTGGGCCGTGTTTACCGCCATTGGCGGGCGGAGCTGATGATCGTGAACTGGTTTCCTGCCATTGTGAAACCGATTGCACCATATTGTCTGTTCAAGCCACCGATCGCGCCTGATATCAGCAGGCACGAAAAATCTCAGCCAGAGTTAACATTTCGAGCCCATATGACTCTTCTTCAGAGCTACTTCTAAACATTAACTCTATTTCTCTCTCCGCAGATGCTGCCAGACCTGCTGAGTTTTTCCAGCACTTTCTGTTTTTATTACAGATTATTTCAATGTTTTACTGCTTTAAAACACAATATGAATGGAGGTTATTATTACTGATTGGTAGATGATGAACATTTGGGTCTCATAAGACTTCAAAACTTTTCATAACAGATGGGGTCTATTGGTGTCAGCCATGGCTCTTACAGTGACTCAGAAGGTGTGGGCTTTGCTAAAAAGAGAGACATGCTGCCAAATCTTTTTGTCATGCACTCATCAGAACAACCACAGGAATGTCAGATTTCAAACAACCAAAACAATTTATACAAAGGAGAAGATTGGTTGACTGAGGTGTTCCCATGGAAAAAGCAACAGGGAACTATAGGCTCCCCAAGCTTCCGAGTAATTCAGAAAAGGCGAAAGACTTGAGTATATTCCTTTTGTTTGCAGAGAATAGGTTGCTGTGTATGTATGTATAATCACATATAATAATATAATAATAATGCATGTATGAATGTATTAACCAATTTAAAATAATCAGTCGAGCTAGTAGCGTGGCTCATTTCAGCTTGTTAGAAGTGACATACACTGAGGATCTTGTGGAGCCTATAGATCCCTTTCTCCATGGCAACACCTCAGCCAATCAGAGTTAACTTACCAACCAATCAGCACCCTTTGCTCCAGTAGTATAAATTGTTTTGATCATTTGAAATTTAGCATGCTTGCATTTGTGCTGATGACTGTAAGACAAAAAGCTTCAGCAATGTGTCTCTCTTTCAGCAATATTCAAATTCTGTATTACCATGCTATGGGTTCTTGGAGCAGGACTTTAGCACAAAAATCAAAGCCGGCACTGTCCAAGTGCTACTTTTTGGATGAAGTATTAATCAGAGGCTGTCAGTGAGGTGGATGTATAAGATCCTATGATATTAGTTTTCAATCGAGCATATTATATGGTCATTATAATATTGCTGTTTGTGGGAGTTTATTCTGCGCAAATTTGCTGCACATTCATACATACATATATTATAATAGTGACTTATTAAAATTATTTCACAGAATGTGGGTGTTGCTGGATAGGCCAGCATTTATTGCCCATCCCTAGTTGCCCTTGAGAAGGTGGTAGTGAGCTGCCTTCTTGAACCTCTGCAGTCCATGCGGTGTAGGTACACTCACAGTGCTGTTAGGGAGGGAGTTCCAGGATTTTGACCCAGGGACAGTGAAAGAACGGTGATACAGTTCCAAGTCAGGATGGTGAGTGACTTGCAGGGAAACTTGCAGGTGGTGCTTTTCTCATGCATCTGCTGCCCTTGTCTTTCTAGATGTTAGAGGTCACGGGTTCAGAAGGTGCTGTTAAAGGAGTCTTGGTGAGTTGCTGCAGTGTATTTGGCATACATTGTTGCCACTGTGTGTCGGTGGTGGAGGAAGTGAACAACCAGCACCCTTTGCTCCTTTAGTATAAATTGTTTTGATCATTTGAAATTTAGCATTCTTGTGTTTGTGCTGATGACAATAAGCTTCAGCAATGTGTCTCCAACAACACTACAGGAGCAAAGGGTGCTGATTGGTTCACTTCTTCCATCACCAACGCAATGTGGATGGGGTGCTAATCAAGCGGGCTGCTTTGTTTTGGATGGTGTTGAGATTCTTGAGTGTTGTTGGAGCCCCGCTCATCGAGGCAAGTGGAGAGTGTTCCATCACACTCCTGACTTGTGCCTTGTAGACAGTGGACAGGCTTTGGGGAGTCAGGAGGTGAGTTACTTGCCTCAGAATTCCCAGCCTCTGACCTGCCCTTATAACCACAGTATTTATAAGGCTAGTCCAGTTCAGTTTCTGGTCAATGGCAACCCCTAGGATGTTGATAGCAGGGGGTTCAGCAATGGTAATGCCATTGAATCAAGGGGAGATGGTTATAGATTCCTTCTTGCTGGAAGTACTCCAAAATTACTTCATCAGCTGTAAAGCACTTTGGAATGTCCTCAATCTCCTCATTTTCATTTTAGTAGCTGAATGGAGGTGTTTTCCAATTGCTCTTTTATCAGCAAACAAGTGACACAGTAACTCAGGGGTAAGGTTAAAAAGTTACTTACCATGTGTAATGTAAGCAGTTCTAAAGATTTTTATCTCTAAGATGCTCTGCTACTTCATGGCCTTTGAAATATTAAAATAGGTGTATAGTATCATATTTTGAAGCCAAAGTCACGTCACTTGTTGCAATCGGCATTGAAATTAACAACAGTGATGCTTAAGAAAGTGTATCAAGAATCATCAGCTATATTCTCTAGGCTTTCTAAAAGCATTGAGCTTGCTGAATTCCTTAGTACAGCATTAGAGTGTGCAACAGGATATATTATTGTGGATAATTTATATTTTGGTTAATGAGCAAGCTGTTTGTTATGTATATATTATAATAACTGCATTTAAAAAAAATGCATTACCTGTTATTAACCTTCTGTTGCCTTCTTTAACATTTTCAGTTTTATTTGTTTAACAGTGTTTTTGCACTGCAGACTAATCACTGTAGCAAAATATGGAAGGAAACTAAATAAAGAATGATGCAGGACAACTGGATTTCAGATACAATAAAAAATCCATTGCTGTTATAGGGAGTACCGATAATCTGACCTTGAAGCGTTCTGTTTCTATTCATCACTGACATTTCATTAGATCATTTCTTCGCACTGTTTTTACAAAACCACAAAAAAACACACCACTAGTCATGAGCATGCATTGTTCGAGCATATAAAAATAATACAGGAATTATATTTTTGGTTTCTTATAGCAGGAAAAGAATGCAGTTAGCCAGTAATCATGTGGAGAGATGTTTCAGGATGGCTCGTCAAGCCTAAAGGTTCCGTAACCACGATATTAACTCTTCTCACCAAAGATGCTGCCTGAGCTGCTAAATGTTCCTGGCATTTTCTGTTTTGGCTTCAGATCTCGATCATCTGCAATTTTCTGCCTTTCGTTTAACCAGTAATTATGTTTTCTGTCAACTCTTAAAATGATAATCTTTCTCAAATGTATTTAAAACATTTAATTTTGCTTAATATCCCTGCTAATGAAATTATTGCATATAATTCTTAATTTAGAATTATTTGCATCAAAATATGCTTATTGGGTGATTGGAAAACATCAGTTTGGCTCAGTTAGTGGTACTTGTACCTCTGAGTCGGGAAGTTGTCAGTTCAAACCCCGTTCAGCATTCGAGAATGTGGGTGGGCTAAACTTCAGTGCAGTGCCTGCTGAGTTTTTCCAGGTAATTCTGTTTTTGTTTTGGATTTCCAGCATCCGCAGTTTTTTTGTTTTTATCTCTGTGTTTAATTGACTGCCACTGCTCTTCAAGAAATGCCTACCTCCTTGAAGAAGTTCTGTTCCTCTCTGCGACAAGATATTTCAGCTCTTTCCTGGACTCGAACTCAAGTTCTGTCGAAGGGTCATGAGGACTCGAAACGTCAACTCTTTTCTTCTCCGCCGATGCTGCCAGACCTGCTGAGTTTTTCCAGGTAATTCTGTTTTTGTTTTGGATTTCCAGCATCCGCAGTTTTTTTGTTTTTATATCTGAGGAGAAGCTGGTCTGTTTGACATGGGTGTAACATCAAATTAGAACTGGACATAATGGGTTTTTGCTCCTTTTTCCTTTGCATATCACCTGGGAAATGAGACCTAAATGAGTTTCAAGCCCTTGAGAGAGAAAAATTCGGCCATCCAGTTATAAAATAAAATGATCACAATTTTTAACCAACTGCTAAGTGTGTAAACAATTATGCTACTTGAAAGGTTTTAGTTACCTGGCAGAGATTTTCATGAGATACAATGCTCTAAGGGCTCATTTTACAGAGGTAGTGACCTTTCCCACAGAGTCCACTACTTATTTTTTTAGGCTAAATACTTGTTATTGTGCATTTAGGGAATGAAAGAGAAAATATACAGAATTCTTTAATAATTTCCTCATTCTTGTTCTCTAACAGTACAACAGTAGGTCACTTGTAATGGGAGGCAAAAGAAGTGGAGGTGCCTTTGCTCACACTATTTAAAGTTAGGAAATCACCTGAATATTTTTACCGTTTCATGGGATATGAGTGTCACCGGCAAGGCAAGCATTTGTTGTCCTTGCAAAGATGGGATGGTGGGGTGTTAGGACTAATGCGGTTAAGAGCAAGAAAGCTTGGCTGGTCCTGTCAAAAGAAAATACAATCCCTGACTTCTTTTCTGTGCTGCAGATCATCTTCTTAAACCCCTCTCTCCATCCCCTCCACCCTCACCTCCAACAAGTACAAGGAACTCATGGAATTCTTTGTCACTAAAATCAAGACCATCTGTTCAGTAGCCTTTGCCCCTTCCCTCTCTTCCCCTAGTCCACCAGGTCAAACTTCTTCTAAATTCCACCCTGCCCTAACCCTGAACTCACATATT
This sequence comes from Carcharodon carcharias, assembly GCF_017639515.1. Taxonomy (NCBI): domain Eukaryota; kingdom Metazoa; phylum Chordata; class Chondrichthyes; order Lamniformes; family Lamnidae; genus Carcharodon; species Carcharodon carcharias. Next base: position 76,399,430 of record NC_054486.1, read on the forward strand.
TCTCCAGTTTCCCTCCTATCTTCCCTCATTCCCTCCCTGAGTTAATTGTCCATCTCCTGCTTCCTCAACCCTATTCCCCTATACTGCTGACCATCCAGCTTCCCATTGTAACCCCCGTGTTGGCTCATGTAAATAATTTTCTCTCCTCAGTTACTGACCCCTCTCCTTTAAATCTGCTGTCATTGCTCTCTCCTCAAACAAAATTGATCTCTTTGATCTCATAAACAACAGCCCCATCTTTGATCTCTCTTTCATCTCCAAATTCCCTGTTCATGATATCTCCTTCTAAGTCTGTGCCCATCTTTCCCAGAACTCCATGTTTGAATCCCTCCAGCCAGGTTTCCTCTCCTGTCATAGTAGCAAAATGGCTCTGATTACAAGTGACATCCCCAGTGTGACTGTGACAGTGGTAAATTATTCCTCCACGTCTTCCTGAATCTGCAGCCTTTGACATGGTTGACCACACTATCTTCCTCCAATGCCTCTTCACTGTTGCCCAGATGGGTGGGACTGCACTCGCTTGGTTCCATTCTTATCTATCCAGTCGTAATCAATGAATCCATTACAATGGCTTCTCTTACTGCTCCTGCACCAGTAGCTCTGGTGGTACTGAAGATCTCCTCTTATTTCTCATCTATGTACTGTCCCTCAGCAACTTCATCCAAAACAGCATCCTTTTCCAATGTACACTGATGTCACCCAGCTCTACCTCACTATCACCTCTCACAACACCTCCACTGTCTTTAAATTGTCTAACTGCTTGTCTCACATCCAGCACTGGGTAAGCAAAAATTTCCTCCAACTAAATAGTAAGAAAACTGAATCTATTGTCTTAGGTCCCTGTCACACATTCTGTTCCTTAGCCATCAACTCCATCACTCTCCCTAGCAACTGTCTGACATTGAACTAAACTATTTGGAATCTTTGACCCTGAGAAGAGCTTCCAACCAATACCCACACCACCATTAAGGCTGTCTATTACCACCTCTGTAACATTGCCTGACTGCCCCAGTTTCAGTTTCATGGCATGGGGATGTTGCTGACAAGCCAGCAGCAGCATTTATTACCCATTCCAATTGCCCTTGAGAAATGGGTGGTAAACCACTTTCATGAACTGCTTCCATCCATGTGATGTAGGCTCACCTACAGTTAGACAGGGATTTCAGGTTTTTGATCCAGTGGATATATTTCCAAGCCAGGATGGTGTTTGACTTGGAGGGGGGATTGCAGATGGTGGTAAAGGTCATGGGTTTGGAAAGTGTTGTCAAAGGACCCTTGACAAGATGTTGTAGTGCATCATGTAGATAGTACACACTGCAATCATGGTACACTGGGTGGTGGAGGGATTGAATATTTAACTTGATGAATTGGGTGCCGATCAAGTGGGCTGCTTTATCCTGGATGGTGTTGAGCTTCTTGAGTATTGTTAGCGTTGCACTCATCTAGGCAAGTGGAGAGTATTCCTTCACACTCCTGACTTGTGCCTTGTAGATGATTGAAAAGTTTTGGGGATTCAAGAGGTGAGTTACTCGTTGGAAATTCCCAGTCTCTATCTCGTTCTTGTAGCCACAGAATTTATGTGGCTGATCCAGTTCAGTTTCAGGTCAATAGTTACCCCACAGGATGTTGATGGTAGAGCATTTGACAATGGCAATGCTGTTGAACATCAAGGGGAGGTGGTTAGATTCTCTCTTGTTGGAGAAAGTCATTACTTGCCACATGTGTGGTGCGAATGTTACTTGCCACCAATCAGTTGAAGTCTGAATATTGTCCAAATCTTGCTGCATGCTGGAACGAACTGCTTCAGTATCTAAGGAGTTATGAATGGAACTGAACATGGGCAATCATCAGCAAACATTCTGGCATTATGAATAGTAAATTGCAGACTTAAAAAGTCTACATTTAAAACAGGCAACCAAACATGGCCAAAACATGATAAAAGTTAATCATCAATGTTAAATTCAGAGTTGCCATATCTTAAGTGCCTTATTTACTTTGGGCAGAAAAACTATTCTAATTCGCCTCTCATATTGTATGAGTGAAGTGCATGTAAAAAAACTGACACATGCTCTTTGAAATATATTTCTAGTTAACAAAAATAACTCCAGGCACAGTACAATTTGGCTTTTAAACAGTTCATTGGGAGAAGCTAAACTAAGTCCCAAAAACTGAAGGACAAATCCGGCAGCGTAATATCTCAAGAAGAAATTCTTGCAGACTCATGCAATCTGCTGCCAGTTTCCAGAGTTTTCTATTCATAGTTCAATCAAGAATGAAAAAAAGAATTCAATGGGATGGATTTGACATTCACAACTAGCTGAATTCTTTGGTGATGTGCTTGGCCCTGCTATTTGGGTAGAGGGCGGGCTGTGCAGCGGGATCGTGTGACAGTTGGCCAATTAACTGCTGGCAGGTGGAGGAGGCTCTCAGTAGGACACTGATGGTGGCATGTAGTCACATCACTAGGAGTGCTGGTGCCTTCTTTAAAGAGTGTCTAGCATGCTTTTGAATTGCTGCAGCAGCCAAGAAGCCTGAGAGAGACAAGAGCAGAGAGGAGACCAGTGCAGCAATGGCAGAGGTAAGATCCCAGGTAAATCCACAGTTTAGTGATGCCTGCTTTGCAGACCAAGGAACCCTGGATGCAAATTGAAGAGAAAATCAGCAACTGTGACATCGTCCCTAGACCCTAGCTGCTGTGCAAGAGTGAATGACCTCATGTGATCTGCCAGGGTAGTGCACCACAATTAATGGCCTTAGGAGCTTACGTACGGTGAGGTGTGAGCGTGAACCAATTAGAGAATGGATGTCAATACAGTTCCTGCCAATGGGGGCAGCAGCAGCATTGGCTGCCGCAGGCTTGGTAGCATATCAGTGAATGGCTCCGGTGATTCCTGCACTGATGCTTCTGAGTGGCTGCATGCTGCCACTCAGAAGCTGTGGGATCATCATGAAAGAGGCTGGATGTGATTTTGGACCATGGATGGGTAGGAGCTTCATGTGGACTCTTTGTGCTGACTTAGCATATGCTCTTGACATGCCTCGCACTATTTGATGACAACGTCAATGGGCAGAATTTTCTGTCTGTCAGGCGGGCGGGCCCGAACCAATCTCCAACAGGTGTGGAGCCAATCCCCACCAGTGAAGCGGGCCCCACCAATTAAGGCCCGCCCAGCCTGACATCTGGAGGGAAGTGCTACGTGCTCCCTGTGCAGGCAGGGGGGATTCCCTAAAAGCGATAGTGCGTTCTTTCCCGCATGTGCACGAAACAGTGCACATCTCCCTAAGGCTAAGTGTAGCCTCAGGGAGATTGCCTGCACTTTGAAAAATATTAAAAATAGAAAAAAAAATCCCTTACATGTCCCCCCAATGTCACATGAGCTGGGACATGCTCATAATTTACAGAATAAATTTATTAAAATTTCTAAAACCCTGCATGAAACCTCATCCCGCCAGTGGATGAAGTTTCATGTTTTCTCTATTTGCCGCTGGGGCTCCTGGCCTGCCCACCAACCTTAAGGTTGGACGGACAGGTCCTTTAATTGGCTGAATGATTCTGTCAATGGCCTCAATTGGCCATTGACAGGTCAGTGGGCCCTCAGTTGATTTTGCTGCACTCCCGCCTTCTTGAAAATTTAAATGGGGTGCGGTGACGTTGGGGGTTCCACCCGATGTCATCCCACGTCATTTTACGCGTCAGCGAGCGGGCCCCACCCTCTGCTCGCCGACTGCAAAATTCTGCCCAATGTCACTGTTCATACCCAGCCAATAGACCATCCCTCTTGCAAGCCTCCTTGTCTGTTCTATGCCCATGTGTGAGTGATGAAGTTTTAAAGAATATCAGGTCGCAAAGATTCCAGTATGATGACCTGCCTGCCTTTAAAAATGACTTCCCAGGAGATGCCTAGCTCATCCCAATAAGGCCAAAATAGTCTCACATGTTTGTGGACATGCTGAATTGAATCAGGCCATCCTTCAATGATGGTTTTCCACAGTTTCTGTAGTGTGGAATCTTCGCCGTTTCTTCTTGTAGCTGCTGGCATTTCCATTGCACAAAATGTACCAGATCTATTTCGCGAGCAAGTCAACATGTAGACTGTTTTCGCTGGGTTAGGCATTCTGTTACATGTCTCTGATGTGAACATCAAGTTACCTGGATTGTACCTAAAGTTGCAGTCATAAGCTTGAATCTTTATCAAGAGATGTTGCAATCTTGGTGGTGCATTGTTCAATGGTTTTCACCAAATCATCTCCAGTGGTTTGTGATCAGTCTTTACCACAAATCTTTTGCCAAATAGATTGGTATGAAATTGCATGATTCCAAACACTAAAGCTAATATTTTCCGCTTGATGTTGTAGTTGGTTCGCATTTCAGACAAAGATTTTGAAGCAAATGCAATCAGTTTGCCTTTTTGTAGTATACATGCTCCCAGACCTTTCTGTATAGCATCTATCTCCAGGGTAGTTGTCTCCCTAGGATTGCAAAATTGCAATGTTGATAATTCTGATACTGACTGTCCCAGTGCTTTGTAGAGGTATTGGTGGTCTTCATGCCATAGGAAAAGCACATCCCGTCTCAACATTTCCCTTAACAAGGATAATTTTTGAGTAAAATTGAGAATGGGTGTAAAGAACCTATTTTTTTTTATTTTTCTTGTACTAGGGCTTTAAAAAACTACCATGGCTGCAGTTGATACATGTGCTTGCTAGAGCAGGATGAGGAATATCTACAATGTTGCTATCCTGGAACATAGTGTGCCTTAAGAGAACAGGATGGTGCCAGAAAGGAGTTCTGGACTAGGGGGGACTGCTTATCAACAGCATTTTAATTGACTCTTGACCAGGTGACCAGGGTTTTGTGTGATAACAGTACAGACAGAACAGCTCTTAGCCTGCAAAGAGAGGGACATGAAACCTCTTTCGCTTGTTTGTAAGATTCCAACAATTCTGCCATAATAACTAGCTGGCTATCTTCATTTCTCTGTAATCCGCTAATTGTCTGAAAACCCCTGTCAAGAGGAAAAGGGGAAAAATCACCAGTAGAGACATTGAAAGGCAAGATTTTCAATCAGTGAACTGCAGACTGACAGTGCTGGGAGACCACCTCATGTCATCAACAACAAGCTACAAGGAATTTGGAAGACATCAATTAAAATCAACCCATCTAATCCTGGATTCCAGATTAGTGCTGTTGAACTCTTTTATCTCACCCTTAAAACCCATATTTTGTGTGTCTTATGTGTGTGTTTGTGTATAGTGGTTTAAGAAGGGGTAGAATTTAAGTTATTGAGTTAGAAGTTAGCAGTTCATATTTCTTTCTTTTGCCACTGGTTAAAGACAATTTGTTCACTAGACAGTTATTTACTTATTAAGTTTACAAACCTGGTGCTTGCATTCTGGGGCAATTTGGTGGTTTTTGGTCAAACTTTTCACATTTGTTGCAGCACAGGGAACGGTGGAACTTTATATTACAGCGCACCATCCCCAGTCAGTTGTGATAATGGTGACAAGAAATTGAAGAAACCGAAACATCTTTGAAGATTGTCCTTATCTTGAGGAGTTGGCATGGCTTTAAATTCTCTATTTCACTTGGATCAGGATGTATGCTAGCACTGGAATAAGAAGAACTGAAGAAATTGATCTACAGCATATTGATGGCACATTTCATGGTGTTGAACACCAATCCTTAATTACATGTCACTTGTGCTTGGGTTTTGAAATGTAATCACTTTGATGTCACATCTGGCTTTCTGTAGTCATGTGACCATGCCATGAGACTGTCATTCTGTCAGCAGACATCTTAACAGTCAGTTCAATAAAGCGTCTCACTGAAAAGACAATGATGAAGCACTGCTGTCCTTAAACATGAAACATGGCATGAAAGTGGAGAAAAAACAGATTTTAGAGCATGGAAATATTGCAAAGAAGCCACCACTCAGAAAGACGCACAGAAATGTTCAAATCTGTAAAAAGATGCTAAAAAGAAATTAAGGATATAGCACTGAATAAATACAAAGCTGCTAAAAGGGACAAGGAAAGAAATGGAGTTAAGGAAAAGCAAACAAACAAAAGGCTGCACGTGAGTAACATGGCTGCAGTAAATTTTCTAGTCCCTTCTCCTGTAGAAATGCAAGGAGATATGTGGAAAAATTGGCAATTTTTCCACTTGCAACAGCAAAACTATGAGCTAGCAACAGAGTTAATTAATAAGCCTGAATTGATAAGAGTAGCTACACTCCTAAAACTGCTGGAGAGGGACTGCTACAGATTGTATACCACTCTAAATTGAACCGACGAATAAAGAAAAAAGACTGCAGAGATTTTGAAAGGCTTGGATGAACATATAAACGCTATGTCTTCAACACTAGAACTCAGCGTGAAAACAAAACTATTGAACAGTATGTGATGGCAGTGATGCAGTTTGCAGAATCGTGTGAATTCGGACAGCTAAAAGATGACCTGATTAAGAATAGATTAGTCTTAGTGGTGAGATTAAGTCTACTGAAAGATGAGAAACTGACACTAAAGAAAGTGATAGACGTGTGTAGAAATGCAGAAGTTGTGAAACATCAGCTGGAGCGTATGTATGGCAGAGCAGACCAGGAGATACTTTATGCTGAGAGACATTCCAGGTCAAAAGAGCAGAGCAATCACAGACAAAGGGCAGGATGCAAATACTGTGGTGGACATCACACAAAGGAAAGGAAGGATTGCCCAGCATGGGGAAAACAGTGTTTTAACTGCAAGAAGCAGAATAAGTTTGCACGTGTGTTTGGCGTGAAAGAAGCAAAACAAGCCTAAACAGATGGCCACTAGAGATATATCAGCAGAAGAGTCTGATGAAGAACTATACACAATACAAAAAGTTGGTTCCATCAAGGCCATAGGCAACAAATGGTTTGTAACTTTTACAATGATGACCGCAGAGGGAAAGTATCAGGTGAACAAGAAATGCCAAATAGACACTGGTGCACCACGCAACATATTGACCTTCACAGACATGTGCAAAGTGGCTTAACATGGTGATCTGAAAATGAAACCTTCGAAAGTAAGGTTAAGGCTATATGACGGCACGATACTTGTACCAAGAGGACAAATTAGCAATGCAATGGCAAAAAGATCTAGAGTTCCAGATCATAGATGGGACACAACAGCTACTTATTTCAGCTGGAGCAAGTCTCAAGCTTGGACTAGTAACCCTGAACATGCCAACAGAGATTTGCATTGTGTCACAGCACACAAAACCATTGACAGCAGAACAGATCCTAGAGGAGTACAAAGATGTGATTGCAGGGTTGGGTTGTGTGTCAGGAGAATATCATTAGAAGTAGATGAGAATGTAAGACCAATTCAGCATCAGCCAAGAAGAGTTCCAGCTGCCCTCAGGTCAAGCCTAAACGACAAGATAGAGGAGCTGGAAAAGAGGAGAGTAATCAAAAATTTGACAATGTCCACAGACTGATTGGTAACATAGTAACAGCGAAACAACCTGGAAAGCTGAGAGGCCCAAAGGATCTAAATAAAGTGCTGTAGAGATCCGACTACCCTATGCCAACCATCGAAGGAATTTTGCTGCAACTTGCGAAGGCAAAGATCTTTACTACCCTTGATGTGAAGATAGTTACTAGCAAGTGAAGATGGATGAAAGCAGCAGCTTTCTAATTACATTCTGGACACATTTGGGAGATACAAATGGTTGCGCATGCTATTTGGCATTTCCACGGCTCCAGAAGAATATCAACACAGGCAGCAGGAGATAGTCAGTGATCTTCCCGAGTGAAAGCCATAGTGGATGATCTTCTAGTCTATGAATGTGGAGACACAGTGGAAGAAGCCATAGTTGACCACGATCAGGATTTAATATGACCATAAAAGGGAGTTCGCTAGATGAACCTGAAGCTGAATGAGAAAAAATCGCAACTGAAGATGCCTGAAGTCAAGTACATAGGTCATGTAATGACAGCAAAAGGTCTTTGCCCAGATCCTGACAAGGTGAGAGCTGTGGCAGTGATGCAGCGACAAATAGACATGAAAGCAGTGCAATAATTTGTTGGATTCGTGATCTATTTAGCAAAAGTTTTGCTTAATTTGCTATCAGAGTATGAACCATTATGCAAGCTCACTGCCAAGGATGTGCATTGGTATTGGTGAACAGATCAAGAAGCAGCATTCACTAAAATTAAATAGCTAGTGGTGACAACACCAGTACTGAAGTACCAAGATGTCAATGATGAAGACACCTTGCAGTGTGACAGCAGTGAGACAGGTCTGGGAGCAACCCTAATGCAGCAATACAACCAGTCGCATTTGTGTCCAAAGCACCAATGCAAATGGAATGACACTAAACTCAGGTTGAGAAAGAGTGCCTGGCTATTGATTTTGCTTGTGAGCATTATCATCAGTACCTGCTTGGGAGAGACAAAGTTACAGTGGAGTCTGACCACAAGGCATTTCAAAACATCTTTCTCAAATCACCACTCTCTGCTCCAAAGCATCTGCAAAAATGTTGCTTGGTTTACAAAGATATCTTTTGAACATGACATACAAGCAAGGAAAAGTGATGTACACCACAGACATGCTGTTGAGAGCAGCGCTCCCCGTGAAGAAAGTTGATAATGTTGCAACAGAATGCGAAACCTTCCAGGTTCAATATGAAGCAGCAGTTAGACATGGTCTGGAAGACATTGAATCTGACAGACAAGCGCCTTGTTCGAATCAGGCAAACTGCCCAACACAATGCATCTCTACAAGTGCTACAAGAAGTAATGAGGGGACATGAGGAAGAACTTTTTTACGCAGAGGGTAGTGGGTGTCTGGAATTTGCTGCCCAAGTTGGTGGTAGAGGCAGAAACTTTAAACTCTTTTAAAAAGTACCTGGATCTGCACCTAAAGTGCTGTAAGCTGCAGGGCTATTGGCCAGGTGCAGGAAGGTGGGATTAGAAAGGGCACCTGGGTGTCCTCGGGCTGGCATGGACAAGATGGGCCAAATGGCTGCCTTCTGTGCTGTAACTTTTCTTTGGTTCTATGATGAAAGGATGGCCTGAGAGTAACAAGGACACACCTGTGGTCACAAGAGCATATTGGGCATACCAAGATGAACTGATAGCCCATTATGGTATCTTGTACAAAGGAAATAGAGTCATCCTCCCTAAGGAGATGAGAGAAGAGATTCTGAAGTGCATCCACGCAAACCATCAAAGAATTGAATCGACTCTGAGAAAGGCGAAAGAAGTGCTTTACTGGCCAAACATGAGCAATGAAATTAATGACTACATTGGCCAATGCAGTGTTTGTAATGAGTACCAAGCTAAACAGGCTACAGAGCCATTGATGACGCATGACTTCCCAGACAGACCATTGATGAAGCTGAGAGTAGACCTCTTCTGTCTAGCAGGAACTGATTATCTTGTCATTGTAGCTACTATTCTCACCACTGGGAGTTAGACCAGCTGCCTTCAATGACGACAGGAGAAATAATAGAATGCCTGAAAGCCCGCTTCAGTTGGCACAGCATTCCAGACATTGTGATGAGTGACAATGACCCTCAGTTCACGAGTGAAGAATTCAGCCATTTCACGAAGGATTGGGAAATTCAGCACAACACATAATCTCTGCACTATTCCCAGTCAAATGGAAAGGCTGAGGTGGCAGTGAAAATCGCCAAAGAATCATTAAGAAATCGAGAAAATCTCGCAGATATATACAATACAATCTTTGAGTGGAGAAACACACCAACATAAGATATGGAAAGTAGTCCTGTCAAAAGACTAATGTCACACACACCACACGCAAACTACTCTTCTGGTAGCAAAAAATCTACTGAAACCAGAAGTAGTGACAGACATGAGTGAAAAGCTCAAGGTGAAACGGCAGAAAGACAAATTTCAGACTGCCAAACCATTGCCAGAGTTGACCATTGGAGAGCCAGTCAGGGTACAAACCTAACCTTCAACGCTCTCAACAGAAGTCAGCCGAAGTGGAGACTTGGCACACGCGTAGAGAAATTGTCACCTCAATTACACGCAATGGAAGTGAATGACCAAATCTACTTTCACAACAGCAGGCACATACAAACAATTAGTGAAGCTGCTCCTTCACAGCACAAAGCTGTTCCTTCATAGCAATCGGCCGGTCAGGAAGAAAGGGTCTCACCAGCTGTACCAAGTACAGAACTACCATCAATCCAGAAATCCATGTGTCCCCAACAATCACAATGGATAAACAACAGTTACCATGGCAGCAAGTGCTACGTGAACGACACTCTCCAGAGATCATAAGACATAGGAGCAGAAATTAGGCCATTCGGCCCATTGAGTCTGCTCTGCCATTCAATCATGGCTGAGAAGTTTCTCAACCCCATTCTCCCGCCTTCTCCCCATAACCTTTGATCCCCATACCAATCAAGAACCTATCTATCTCAGTCTTAAATACACTCAATGTCCTGGCCTCCACAGCCTTCTGTGGCAATGAATTCCATAGATTCACCACTCTCTGGCTAAAGAAGCTTCTCTTCATCTCTGTTCTAAAAGGTCTTTCCTTTACTCTGAGGCTGTGCCTGCGGGTCCTAGTCTCTCCTACTAATGGAAACATTTTCCCCATGTCCACTCTATCCAGGCCTTTCAGTATTCTGTAAGTTTCAATCAGATCCCCCCTCATCCTTCTAAACTCCATCGAGTATAGACCCAGAGTCCTCAAACGTTCTTTATATGTTAAGCCTTTCATTCCTGGGATCATTCTCGTGAACGTCCTCTGGACCCTCTCCAGGTCCAGCACATCCTTCCTGAGATATGGGGCCCAAAATTGCTCACAATATTCTAAATGTGGTCTGACCAGAGCCTAATAAAGCCTCAGCAGCACATCCCTGTTTTTATATTCTAGTCCTCTCAAAATAAATGCCAACATTGCATTTGCCTTCCTAACTACCGACTCAACCTGCAAGTTAACCTTAAAAGAATCCTGGACTAGGACTCCCAAGTCCCTTTGCACTCCAGATTTCTGAATTCTCTCCCCATTTAGAAAATACTCTATGCCTCCATTCTTCCTACCAAAGTGCATGACCTTACACTTCCCCACGTTGTATTCCATCTGCCACTTCTTTGCCCATTCTCCTAACCTGTCCAAATCCTTCTGCAACCTCTCCGCCTCCTCAATACTACCTGTCCCTCCACCTATCTTTGTATCATCTGCAAACTTAGCCAGGATGCCCTCAGTTCCTTCATCTAGATCATTAATGTATAAAGTGAAAAGTTGTGGTCCCAACACTGACCCCTGCAGAACTCCGTTAGTCACCGGTCACCATCCTGAGAAGGACCCCCTTTTCCCCACTCTCTGCCTCCTGCCAGACAGCCAATCTTCTATCCATGCTAGTACCTTGCCTCTAACACCATGGGCTTTTATCTTACTGAGCAGCCTCCTGTGCGGCACCTTGTCAAAGATCTCCTCAAAGAATTCTAACAGATTTGTCAGGCATGACCTTCCCTTGATGAAACCATTCTGACTTTGCTCGATTTTATCATGCACTTCCAAGTATTCTGAAATCTCATCCTTAATAATGGACTCTAAAATCTTACCAACGACCGAGGTCAGGCTAATCAGCCTGTAATTTCCTGTCTTTTGCCTCACTCCCTTCTTAAACAAGGGGGTTACATTAGCGATTTTCCAGTCCTCTGGGACCCGCCCTGATTCCAGTGATTACTGAAAGATCACCACTAACGCCTCCACTATCTCTTCAGCTATCTTCTTCAGAACTCTGGGATGTAATCCATCCAGTCCAGATGATTTATCCACCTTCAGATCTTTCAGTTTTCCTAGCACCTTCTCCTTGGTAATGGCCACCAAACTCACCTCTGTCCCCCGACTCTCTTGAACTTTGGGGATGTTACTCGTGTCTTCCACTGTGAAGACTGACACAAAGTACCTATTCAGTTCCTCCGTCATTTCTTTGTTCCCCACTACTACTTCTCCAGCGTCATTTTCCAGTGGCCCAATGTCCACTTTTGCCTCTCTCTTACCCTTTATATAAAAAAGACCTCTTGCAATCTTCTTTTATATTACTGGCTAGTTTACCCTCATATTTAATCTTCTGCCTCCTTATTTCTTTTTTAGTTGTCCTTTAGTTGTTGGTCTTTGTAGGCTTCCCAATCCCCTGGTTTCCTGCTGCTCTTCACCACATTGTATGCTTTCTCTTTAGCTTTTATGCTGTCCCTGACTTCCCTTGTCAGCCATGGTTGCCTCGTCCTCCCTTTAGTATGCTTCTTTTTCCTAGGGATGAATTTTGCTGTGTCTCCCAAATTACTCCCAAGAACTCCTGCCATTTCTGTTCCACTGTCTTTCCTGCTAGGCTCATCTCCCAGTCAATTCTGGCCAGCTCCTCCCTCATGCCTCTGTAGTTGCCTTTATTCAACTGTAATACCGTTACATCTGATTCCAGCTTTTTCCTCTCAAATTGCAGGTTAAATTCTTTAATATTATGGTCACTTCCTCCTAAGGGTTCCTTCACCTCAAGCTCCCTTATCAAATCTGCCTCATTACACATCACTAAATCTAGAGTTGCCTGTTCCCTAGTGGGCTCCACCACAAGCTGCTCCAAAAAGCCATCTCGTAGACATTCCACAAATTCCTTTTCTTGGGATCCACTACCAACCTGATTTTCCCAGTCTACTTGCATATTGAAATCCCCCATGATCACTGTAACCTTGCCTTTCTTACATGCCTTTTCTATCTCCTGGTGTATCTTGTGCCCCACATACTGACTACTGTTTGAGGCCTGTACATAACTCCCATTATGGTTGTTTTACCTTTGCGGTTCCTCAACTCTACCCAAACAGATTCTACATCATCTGACCCTACGTCATTTCTTGCTATCGGTTTAATTTCATTTCTTACTAACAAAGCAACCCCACCCCCTCTGCCAACCTGCCTATCTTTTCGATAGGATGTATATCCTTGTATATTTAGCTCCCAGTCCTGATCCCCTTGCAGCCATGTCTCCATGATGCCCACCACATCATACCAATTTCAATCTGCACCATGAGCTCATTTACCTTATTTCGTATACTACGTGCATTCAGAAGCAACACCTTCAGTCCTGTATTTCCCATCTCCTTTCTCATTGTTGTCCCTTTATCTGATGTGCTGGAAGTTAGATTCCTAGTCCTTTCCAAACACTCTGTCCTGTTTTGTGTTCTGGGGACTTTAATAGCCTCTCCTGGGCTCTCCTTTCTTTTCGGTTTTTTCGTAATTTTCCATGAAGTTGAATCCACCCCCCCTCCACCACCCCGCCCTCCCCACACATGCTAACCTGCTGCTTTGTTTCCCATTAGTCATACTTCTTGGAGTTTTACCCTTCCCACCCCCCATTTTCTAGTTTAAAGTCCTGTTGACCACCCTATTTACCCTTTTTGCTAGAACATTGGTCCCAGATCGGTTCAGGTGGAGACCGTCCCAACGGTACAGATCCCTCCTGTTCAAATATTGATGCCAGTGCCCACGAAATGGAACCCCTCGTTCCCGCACCACTCCTTTAGCCACCTGTTTACTTCCCTTATTCTCGCGTCCCTATGCCAATTTGCACGTGGCACGGGTAGTAATCCAGAGATTATAACCCTTGAGGACCTGTTCTTTAATTTAGTTCCTAGTTCCTGATAATCCCCAGACAGGTCCATTTTCCTAGTCTTACCTATGTTATTTGTCCTGGCGTGGATCACAACAACTGGATCCTCCCCCTCCAATATCCTTTCAAGCCGGTCAGAGATGTCCCTCACCCTGGCACTGGGCAGGCAACATACCATGCAGGACTCTCGATCCTGTTTACAAAGAATGCTATCAATTTCCCTACTTATAGAATCCCCTAAAACTATCCCTTGTCTTTTTGCTCACCCTCTTGAAGGCCTCCTGTGCCATGGTGCCGTGGTCAGCTGGCTCATCCTCCCTACAGCCCTCTTCCTCATCCACACAGGGAGCAAGTACCTCGTACTTGTTGGACAAGGTCAAGAGCTGAGGCTCCGCTGTTCCTGAACACAGGATCCCTCTACCTGCCTCACTTGCAGTCACACCCTGCTGACCCTGACCACTGACCGAACTTGAGGTACTTAATCTACCGGATGTGACCGCCTCCTGAAACAAAGCATCCGGGTAACTCTCCCCCTCCCGGATGTGCCGCAGCGTCCGGATCTCGGATTCCAGCTCATCAATTCTGAGCCGGAGTTCCTCCAGCAACCAACACTTGCTGCAGATGTGGTCACTGCAGCTCGCAATGGGATCTGCCAGCTCCTACATTATACAGATACAGCACATCACCTGCCCAGCCATCTTGACTTAGACAATTAATTTATTAATTAGCTTTGCAGTGTTTTTTTTCAAATTTGGTGCAGATTTCCTACCAACCAATCAGGTCACAGCTTTCCTGTGATGTCACTTTTTCAGTTTTGGCTTCAGTTACTCCATGCCCCGAGGTCACCACTCCAGTGCTCCTCCCTCCGAGTCTGCTCCCTGGAGACAAGGCCGCGAATCCCCGAGGTAAGCTAGATTTATACTCACCGCTCCAGTGCTCCTCCCTTCGAGTCTGCTCCCAGGATTTACTCACCAATCAGCTGCTTTTTCTTTAAAATCCACTTTCAGAAGAGTGTCCCTTGCAGGTCTGATGCACTCCTGAAGGCACTGCCTCTTCCTCTCACTCTTTCTTTTTAGGTTTGAGGAGGAGGAGGGAGGGATAGAAACACTACAGCAATATAACGTTTGGGGCTGTTCCGTTCTTTGACAGTGGGTCCTCTCAATTCCCACCTGAGTCACGGTGGCTGCAGTGACTTCTCCCAGAATACTTCAGTCACTTCTCACCAGTGCCCTCTGTTGGATGCTCTTCCTCCTGTTGAGTGCAAGAGTCCTTCTCCTTGATTCCCTCCTGAGTCGCGGTGACTGCGGTGACTTCTCCCAGAATGCTTAGTCACTTCTCACCAGCGCCCTCTGTTGGATGCTCTTCCTCCTGTTGAGTGCAAGAGTCCTTCTCCTTGATTCCCTCCTGAGTCGCGGTGGCTGCAGTGACTTCTCCCAGAATGCTTCAGTCACTTCTCACCAATGCCCTCAGTTGGATGCTCTTCCTCCTGTTGAGTCCAAGAATCCTTCTCCTCGATGTCCTCCTGAGTCGCGGTGGCTACAGTGACTTCTCCCAGAATGCTTCAGTCACTTCTCACCAGTGCTTTCTGTTGGATGCTCTTTCTCCTGTTGAGTGTAAGAGTCCTTCTCCTCTTGAGAAGGAATGAGAAGGAACATCATCCGATGAGCAGCCAATGTCAACGTGCACGTGTACCATTAAGAGACCTGCACAATTTAAATCCTATATATGCAATCATGTGCAGAGTTACTGATTAGTAGAACAAACTGTTGTTAATGCATGAGAACAATTGGTGTATAGTGGGTAACTTGGGTAACACAGTTACACATGATCGTGCATGCAAATATGTCTTCTGTTCATGAGGAAAAGGGGTATATGTGCATCTTTTGTTCGGTATGAAAAGGAGGAATTTTGGATTTTGAAATGTATCAGTCTGATGTCACATCTGGCTTTCCATAGTAATGTGACTATGCCGTGAGGTTGTCTCTCTGGAGGTAGACAACTTAATGGTCAGATCAATAAAGCCTCTCACTGAGAAGACGCTGATGAAGCACTGCTGTCCTTAAATATGAAACAACTTGCATCAATAGATGCAGATTATGGTCATGTTCTTGCTTTGTTCTTCCCACAGTAGCAATGTCATCAGCGATACTGATGCATTCTGGCACAGTGTATGTCATGTGGTCTATGTGAGCTTGAAAGAGATTCTGGCTAACAACCTGAAAGGAAGTCATTGAAAACAGTATTGTCTAAATGAGGTACGAAATGCAGTATGCTCTTGGCATTTCTCCATGAAATGGTACTGACCAGTAGCCATGATTAGCATCAAGCTTTGAGAAGAATTTTGCACCTGCAAATCTTGGATTTAACTGTTCCACTATAGGTATTTTGTAAGGATAACATTTCAAAGCTGCATTTAAATGTCATGGACCGAGGCATACTCTCAATGATCCTTCCTTATTTATGAGAAATGTAACTGAGCTATACCAATCTGTGTGCTCTTGTACTCTTCTAATGATTCCATCTATCTCCATTTTGTCTAGTTTGACATTCAATTTGTCTTATAAGTGGATGCTGCATTTATTGATGGACTTATATTCTCCTGCAGGTGTAATCTTGTGGCTTCCTTGAAACTGCCAATTTTGGCGAAACATTCTGGATATTTTGAAGTTAGGTCATGAACTGTGGAGATAGGAGTAGTTTGTGAGGTTGATCTGCTATGTGAGGTCTGACTGATTCCATGGATTATTACGAGTATGGCATGCTGGTAGACCTGCAGTCACTGAGCCTTTAGTCGGCATGATGTAGAATATCTGTGCCACCCAAGGAGATTGGTTCTACTTGCACTCCAGGGCTATGGATCCTGCACATGGAATTAGTGAAACATTGCACACTGAAATTTGTGCAGTGGTGAGTTTCACCATGACCTTCCATGTCTGTGGATAATGTCTTTTAGAATCCACAGAGGTAGGATGTTGGGAATTGCCCCTGTGTCACTACTGGCCGATAATGAGCAGTTACCAACTTTTTTAGGGCAGATATTTTGAATCCTAGCAAACATACAAACATATGAACAAGGAGCAGGAGTAGATCATTCGGCCCCTTGCACTTGCTCTGCCATTTAATAGGATCATGGCTGATCCAACAGTAACCTCAACTCTGCATCCCCCTACCCCTGAGAACCTATCATCCCCTTGCTTATAGAACATACTTCGGTTGGAGCAATAGTAAGTATGGGTGGAATTTTCCATTCTAGGACTTAATCGTATGTTGAGGACGGGAACTAGGAGCATTTCCCATTGTGGAAACCAGTGGGAATTAGCACTGAATCGCATGATACCGGCCGCTTAATTTTGCAGTCTGGGGTTTCCTGAAATTGTTTGCGGTGGGGCAGGCTGGATGGTGTGCGCCCGCCATCATATCCAGGCACCATATTTAAAAGGTGCCCTGGCAATGCACTTGCCCACCGTTGAAGGAGGAGATGGCTTGCTGATCACGGAGACCTCCGACCACCAGACTCAATGATGCATCCCTGGGGTTCCTTCTCCATGCAGTGGAGGCCAGGAGGGGCATCCTCTGGAGGGTGCTGACCCAGAACCCTTCTGGGTAACCTGCAGCATGACAATCAAATGGCACACAATCCAGTGGGCTATTTGTAAGACTGGAAGCATGAGAAAGATATCTGAAACCCAATTGCTTTCAACCCCTTCTTCACTCTTTGCACAGGAAAAGTTGAGGCACAATAGGAGGGAGAGAGAGAGAGAAGATGGGAGGGGGCTAACCTGACATCAAGAACCTGACCAAATTCAAGGAGCGGGTAGCTGGCTGGAGAGGAGATGGAGAGGTCAGTGGATAGCCTCCATTAAGTGAGAATCCATGCATGTCACATTAAAAACCTAAGCGTTCTGCATTCCTCCATCTTGGAGGCAACTCATGCAGTTGCTCGCCCTCTGCTCTCTCACTTCCAGGTGCCAGGAGGAAGAGGGCAAGAGAACAAGAGGAGACCCTGTCCAGCCATTCCTTCAGCACAGAGGACTGAGGACATTGGGGAGGAGGAAGAAAGTGCACACATACAACTGTCACAGCAGTCAGCTGCACCCTCCACCAGGCCAGAGACACACACCTCGGGGATACTAGATGTAGTTCAGGCCGGGTCTCACACTCTGGTGGCCACTACATGGGCATGTGTCCCCAGCAGGAAGAGGCAGGGTCAGAGGACTGCTGGGAAAGAGGCATCTGCAACGTCCAAGTTGGATGATGAGACTCTGGGATGTGCCATCCATGAGATGCTGGGAAAGCTGCAAGAGGCGGGGGAACATCAGGCAGAGATGTTGGAGGCCCTCAACAGAGTGGCACGTAAGGCAGAGATGTCCATCCGCCTGCTCTCTGATGAAATGGTGCTGAGTGTCAATGAAGAGAGTGGTAGATGCCATGGAGAACCTGGTCCAGCCAAATGCCCAGTTTCTGCCGGAGATGCGTGCAGACCTGCACTCCATCACTGTAGCTATGGGTGAGCTTTTGCAGTGGCTACATGAGAGGGGGAATGGAGCACCTCAACTTCCCTCCAAGTGCCCCTTCCCTTCAAGGAGTCAGGGGCGCCCGGATACTCAAAAGGAGGAGGAGCAGATTTTTGACATTCCTGGGACCTCCACGCAGGACTCTCTGAGGGTGTCCAGCCCTTCCGAATCCCCCATGCCTAAGATCCCTTCAGCTTCGTCCTCTGTGACCGCAGGGGGACCAGCTGCTCCAAAGAGGACAGCCAAAGTTAGACGGGGGCCTCCAGGCAGAGGATGCCTGCCAAAGTCAACCAGCACAACAAGGGAAACTGTTCAGCAGGCTGCCTCCGCCCTGGCTGCTGGTATAGAATATAAAAGTAAGGATATAATGTTGGAATTCTATAAATCACTGGTGAGGCCACAACTGGAGTATTGTGTGCAGTTCTGGTCACCACAGGAAGGACGTAATAGCTCTGGAGAGAGTACAGAGGAGGTTTACAAGAATGTTGCCAGGGTTAGAAAAGTGTGGCTACGAGGAGAGATTGGATAGGTTGGGGTTATTTTCCTTAGAACAAAGAAAGCCAAGAGGTGACTTGATTGAGGTGTACAAAATTATGAGGGGAATGGATAGAGTGGACAGGATAAAAATTGTTTCCCTTGATGGAGAATTCTAGAACCAGGGTACATAGATTCAAGATAAGTAGCAGAAGGTGTAGGGGGGGCATGGGGAAGAATTTTTTTGCGCAGAGAGTAGTGGGTGTCTGGAATTTGCTGCCGAAGTTGATGGTTGAGGCAGAAACTTTAAAATCTTTTTAAAAGTACCTGGATCTGCACCAAATGTGCTATAAGCTGCAGGGTATGGGCCAGGTGCAGGAAGGTGGGATTAGAAAAGGCACCTGGGTGTCCTTGGGCTGACATGGACAAGATGGGCTGAATGGTCTCCTTCTGTGCTGTAACTTTTTTATGGTTCTATGGTTCTATGGATGTCAGGGGTGCAGCTAGAAGAAGTGGTAGGGAATGCAAGATTCAGAAGTTTTGATTTCACATGTGGTTGCATGGATGCACTATGATTATGAATCTTATGACACTTTTGTAAATATAGTCCACTTGTATTTTAATGAGCTCTGATGCGATTTATTGGTGAACTAGTCCTTAAGCCTTTGCGTGCCCCTCACAAGCTCATGTGCAAGAATTTTCCCGTGCCCTTCACAAGCTCATCTGTCTGATGCCCTAGCATTGTAAATGTGACATGCTCGGGTTTCCCTTCAGTTGTCCAGCTGAGCTGACCCTCATCTCCGTTCACCCCCAATGGCCCAACTCCCAAGCTGCATCTCGAGATCTCCACCATGAGGCTCTGCACAGTTTGAAGCAGCCATGGTTCTCATGTCCTTCACAGTCAATTCCAATAACTTTACCAAAACAGAAAATGCTGGAAAAACTCAGCAGGTCTAACAGCATCTGTGGAGAAAAAAAACAGAGTTAATAGTTCGAGTGCTTATGACTCTTCAGAGCTCTGCAGAAGAGTCATAAGGACTTGAAACATTAACTCTGTTTTTTTCCCCACAGATGCTGTTAGACCTCCTGAGTTTTTCCAGCATTTTCTGTTTTAGTTTCAGATTTCCAGCATCCGCTGTATTTTGCTTTTATGCAATACCTTTACCCCTCCCTTCATCATTGGCACCCTCCCCTAAAACCGTTGAGCCCCTCCCTGGTGCAACATTAAACCTTAATACAGTTATCCTTCAACCCACCCCCATTACCCTCTGTCCCATGCAGGTGAATGTCCATGTCCCCTACCTTTTCGAGAAGCCCACCCCCGTGACCATTGATCTGCCTTCCCCTCCTCCTCTCAACTCCCAGAATCCGCCTCTCCTTCCACATCCCCTCCAACAACCCTCAGCACCCCTTCACCCGCCATTGCTGAACCCTTACGCTCCAGCCCTACTGGTTCCCACTGCCCCCTATGACCCTCAGCATCCCTTCCTATCATTGATTCCCTGAGTATGCCCCCCTAGGACTCATCAATTGACAGTATAGACACCCCCATCTGAACCCCATTTCCCCTTCCCCACCCCTCATTCCCATTCACACCTGCATACTGCCTCATGCCTGGTCACATTTGCACAATAGCCCCCCCGTCCGCACTCCAGCACTTTCCTTCCCACCCTCCGCTCCATACCAACTCACCCATTCCACCACCCACACAGCTTTTCCCTCTTTCTCCTAACAACCCTAACCTTCCCCTCTGCCCCCTCAGCTTCTGCACCCGTTCCGCCTCTTCCTTCCTCTCCTCCCTGTCTAATCTCCCCACCCAGCACGAACCATCACTGCCCAACAGTACCTCCTGCAGCCATCCACCTATTGCTTGAAGATCCACCTCCTGGAAGAAGCTGCAGCTAGAGAATCCACGTGGTTGAAACTCCACTGTATGCGGTGTTCCAGGGTTCACTGTAGCTGGACGCCTCCATCCTGATCTCTGTAGGCTGCCCCAGGGCTTCTTCAGGTTAATTGCTGACATTTGCATGCCACGTTGGTCCAGGCGTGTTCTGGATCAGTCTGAAAAACATGGATGATTGGGCAGGGAGGCAACGATTCTGGTCGGGCCTTCATCTATATCCCATTAACGGGATGCAAAATGATGCTGGCCCCTTTCGGGAATGGCGACCTGCCATAACAGGCAGGAATGTGCCTTGCTTTCCATCAATTCTGTAAGGAATGTGGTAGAAAGGGCCATTGGCAGCGGCAGTGCACTGGAGCAAAGGCCATCATTAAACACCAGCAGGAAATTTTTCAGCTCCTGTTGCATTGTCACCCCCTGCCCACCATTAAACCCGCCACAGGGGGTATTGGAAAATTACGCCTTATATTTTCCACAAGTTTGATGGTGTGAAACCTCTATTCATCACTCTTTGTCTCCTTTTGCACATCATCATCATTTTCTAGTTTGTCAATCGCCTCATATGTATGTTTCTGACAGGATACCAGATGGTCATTCTTATTGCTTGAAGGTACTGGTTGTGTACAGTCTGTTTGGATCAGTGCATGGCTCACTGTATCTGCATTAGCCTTTGCTCTAGTGCACTGCCGCAGCCAATGGCCCTTTCTACCACATTCCTTATAGAATTGATGGAAAACTGGGCATTTCCTTGGTGCATGCAGAAGGCCACACCCTCCACATGTCTGGCTAGGTTTGAGTGTTCTCGTGAGTACGTCAATAATTAGGATCGTACTTGGTCGTACCTGTAAACTTCGACAACCTGTGAGGGCTTTCGTCCATTCCTGAGTAATTCTTCGATGCACTATGTTTTGGACTTGTCTAGCAGGCCTTTCTGGAATTCTTCCATGGCAGTGGATGTGATCACCAATTCAACCATTTTATCTGCTAGCTACCTGGTTGAAAATCAGAGTATGTACCCTTTTCTCTGCATCTGCTGAAGAAGTGGTCTTTGGTTCTGTAGCCTGTTGTTCAAATGATGTGAATTCTAGTTGATGAATATAGAAGTTTAACCTGATTCTGAACCAGCCTTCCAATGTTGTCCAGATCTTTTGGGGATCCTTTAGCTTTTCTGCAATTAATCCTGACATGTTCAGCCTGTGTAGACTTTGATTCCCAATTGCTAGGAAAATTTTTATGGCTTGCTTGTGTGGTCCAGACACACCTGAATGAAGAAACCATAGCTTTGTACGCTTTTTAAACATTTTGAATTTGGATAGTAGGTCAGCGGCATCCCAATTCAAATTGGGGAATTTTGTGGATATTTTGACAAAATCCCTTTAACCTTCCTCTTTGTTTTATTCAATTTAGCAACTCCAAAAGCCACTCGCTATAATTACAAGCTTCTCTGGCCCAATTTTTAGGATGGTTTTGCTTTTTTTTTGTTTGTCTCTTCCTCGCTCACTATCACTCCAGTCATTCACTGTCATTCACCTTTCCTGACTGAGCTAACCCGGTGCTTCCTCTCAACGCGCTGTCCCACTGACTGAACTGACAGGCTATGCATGGCAATCTCACCATGAGGGATTTATTGTGAGGGGAATTGATTACAAAGGGAGGGAGATTATGCTTCAGTTATACAGGGCACTGGTGAGACCACATCTGGAGTACTGTGTGCAGTATTGGTCTCCTTGTTTAAGGAAGGATGTAAATGCATTCGAAGCAGTTCAGAGAAGGTTTACTAGACTAATACCAGGAATGGGCGGGTTGTCTTATGAGGAAAGGTTGGACAGGTTAGGCTCCTGTCCACTGGAGCTTAGAAGAGTAAAAGGCAATTGAAACCTTTGAGATCCTGAGGGGTCTTGACAGAATGGTTGTGGAGTGGATGTTTCTCTCTTTTGGAAGAATCTAGAACTAGGGGTCACAGTTTAAAAATATGGGGTAATTCATTTAAGACTGAGATGAGGAGAATTTTTTTCTCTCTGTGGATCGTGAGTCTTTGGAACTCTGTTCCTCAAAAGGCAGTGGAAGCAGAGTCTTTGAATATTTTTAAGGCAGAGCTAAATAGATTATTGATAAACAAGGGGGTGAAAGGTTATCGGAGGTAGGCAGGAATTTGGAGTGGAGGTAACAATCAGATCAGCCATGATCTTGTTGAATGGCAGAGCAGGCTTGAAGGGCCAAGTCCTAATTTATATGTTCATATATATGTTTGTATGATCCGTCTGCTTACTAATACTTTATTTGAGCACTATTTTGGCCTTGTGTTTTCAAAACTTTCTGTGCAGTTAGCACGCTGCAGTTTCAGCACTCTCCAAAGCTGTGAGCTTGTTGTGGTCAGACCAAAATGTCAAGGATTGTCTCATGCCAAGTAGCATGACCTGTTCACCATGTTGTACCTGTACTTAATCTTGCTGCCACACTGTTCGATCACTGCTGAACATCATGTTGTTATCATATAATGATAGAAAGGCATCAATAACTCATAAAGAATTAGATAAACACGTTATGGGTTCACTTATTTAGACTAGGCACAAAAGAACATGCATAGATGGATAGAAAGCTTGAAGACATCAGCAGCAGAGCTGTGTGTGCTATGTTCTGCTCACAGGTCAAAGTGAAACTAAGACTGGATCGCATGACACTGTGATGGATTACCCCTTATGAGCATATTTCAACACATTTTGCCAGGAATATTCAGCCCTCTGTAATTGAATGGCACAGGTAGAGCTGTGGATATGCTGCAGGTGAGTGAAGAGGGAAGTGGGGTCATTTTAACCAGTTGTATGTTTGATAAAAACAGTGAACTTGAGGCTGCAGTGTGGTGTGGTCACTAACACCCTCCACAGACTGTGTATGTGTTATATCAGCCAGAAAAATTGTGTTCACACAGACACACCACTATAAGTGATGGAACTGCACCCATTTTCAACAAGGGAGCCAGAGCTCATCTGGATAATTACAAATCAGTTAGCATAACCAACAAACTTCATGGCTTCTTTGAGAAGGTAACAGATGTTGCTAGGGTTTTAGTCATGGTTTTCAACCAAGTCAGGCTATGCAAAACAGCTGTGCAAGAGGTAAACATTGGCACTTAAAATCCATCGTAGCTGCATACCAACCCTGCACAGCATAAATCACAATGTGCAGAAATAGGAAAGATCTTGACAAGCTTGATCAGTGGGCAGGGTAATGATAGATGCAGCTTGATACAGGGAAATGGAAAGTTATAAGATTTGGCAGAGAGAACATTGATGTGAATCATATGCTAAATGGGGATGCGTTTGAGGTATTGGAGCAGGAGAGAGAACTTGCAGTTTCCGTAAATAGGTCATTGAAGACAGAATAACATACTTAGGCTGTTAAAGCAAACAGAATGTTCTAATAATATGGATGGACAGAGCACATACATCCAGAGAGATAATTTTGAGTACACATTTGGCCTTGGTGAGACCACAAAGAGCAGGTACAGAGAAGGGGACCTTGTTGGTCCCAGAATATAATGAAATGACATATGAGGAAAGATTGACTATCATGGGTAATTTTTCTCTTCAAAAGAGATTGAGAGGAGATATTATATACACATTTAATATGATGAAAGGTTTGGAAAAAATGGATCCAAGTAAACTTTTCTGCCATTCAGGCTTAAGGGATGATATTCATAAATGGGGAAAGCAAAAGAACACAGAAAATGCAGAAAGAACTTTTCTACCAAATACTTGAAACAGATTTCCCACACTGGTGGTGAAACTGAAAACCTTAATTAATTTCAACAAAAATTCCGGTCAGCAATCTGCATTTATATAGTGCCTTTAACCTTGGGGGAAAAAAACCCAAAAGTGCCTCACAGGAACGTTATGAGATATAAATTGACCCTGAGGAGAACAGACTAGCTCTCGCTACAGCGAGATTCATTGAGTTACAGAGGCGCCCCTGGCTATTGTCAGATTGAAGATATAATCAACTTAATGGATAAGAAGCAAAAAGAGGCGAATAAAAGGAAGATAATTGATGTCTGCCTACCCAATGATCTGAATAAACAAGATGAGAGCTGAATTTTGACACCCCACCTTAATGCTGTATCCAAAGGAAAACGAGGATAGCCATGTCTGTTCTATATGTGGTTTGTGCTGCTGTTTGTATAAACAGGATGATGGAACACGCAGTTTCTAAATGCTGCCGCCGCTGCAGAGTCTTTGTCATTTCTGATGTGTTGAATATCAAATTTAAATCAAAACGTCCAAACCTTAAAAATATTAGTGTATTAAAAATCTGCAGGACATTTATCATTTGCGAAAGCAAAGCGCCTTTGCAATCCCCTGGAAAGGCTGTGAATCATTTCAAAGAAATAATTCACTGCAGTGGATTTACAGTGCAATTAACGTGCTTAATTTATTTTCCAGTGTTGAACTGAGAGAAACTTGGTTACATCAGAATCGTTTACTCCCGGTGTACTTCGGGCTTCTTGTGATCCATCCTTTTGGAAAATATCACTTTAAAAAAGAGGAATAATTGATTTTAAGGCAGCAATTATGTGGTTAACTAGTCGGATGGGCACCATGAAATACAAGGAGGAGGGCAGTGTATGTGTTTCCACGCCGGCATGGAGCACCGCACCCAGTAAGAAATTAAATCTTGAGTACGTTGTGTGTAACTGAAGGGACGTCCAAAAGGGCCCGAACACCCTGTAAACAGACTGTAAACATACTTCATGTGCTCAAACTTAAATGATGACAGGACGTTCTCGCGGCGACCCTCTGCAGTCACCATTAAAATTAAGATTGCAATGAAATGTCGTAACCTGAGTACACGAAGCATTTGGAATGTAAGTGCTGAGGTTTCCCATGTCATATAAATTACAGAATAGTTAGGAAGTTGGAACAACGAAAGAAGAAAAAGTAGTTGGAATATTAAAATAAAATCTAAATGTTGGAAATCTGAAATAAAAACAGAAAGTGCTGGAAAAACCCAACAGGTTTGGCAGTATCTGCTGAGAGAGAAACAGTTAACTTTCGAGTCCAAAATGGCTCTTCGGAACTCAATATTAAAGTTGAACTCAATATTAGAATATTAAAGCCTGTTTTTCACAAGCATTCGCTA
This sequence comes from Carcharodon carcharias, assembly GCF_017639515.1. Classification (NCBI taxonomy): domain Eukaryota; kingdom Metazoa; phylum Chordata; class Chondrichthyes; order Lamniformes; family Lamnidae; genus Carcharodon; species Carcharodon carcharias. Next base: position 76,425,066 of record NC_054486.1, read on the forward strand.
GTAATAATATTAACTTGTCCGTTGTTGTCATATGTAAGGTATCTGAAAGGATTTTGAAGTCAGTGTGATAAAAAAAATGTTCGAGAGACTCAAGATCAACAAATCTGCTCGGCCAGACAGCATATTACCTTGGATACCGAAAGAGGTTAGGGGTGTCATTTGTGAAATACTGGATATTGCATTAAGAAAGAAAGTCTTCCATTTACACGGCACCTTTCATGACCGCAGATGTCCCAATGCACTTTACACCCATTGAAATACCGTCACTGATGTAAGGTAGGAAATGCAGAGGCCAGTTTGCACCAGACAAGCTCCCACAATGACCAAACAATATTTTTCAGTAATTATATTTTAGGAATAATTATTAAAAAGGATAACTCTGCTGATCTTTTTCGAAGACCTTTTATGTCCATCTGAGAGTGCAGATGGGTTATTGATTTAATGTTCCCATCGAAATACAGTAGCTGCAACATTGCAGCGCTCCCGTAATACTGCACTGGAGGATCAACTTAAAATGCTGCGCTCAAGTGTCTGGTGGTGACTTGAAATCATAATCTTCAGCAGGTAAGAGTGCTACCAATTGAGCCATGGCTGACACGAGTAAAGGAAACACTGTGGTTTGGAGAGCAATCAAAAGCAGTCTCTGTGTTTTAAAAAATGACAAATGTGAGTAATGCAAATACAGGACATTTGACAGGTAAACATGGGAAGTTGTTTAAAAGCATGGGCTGGAGGAATACCTATACACATATAGCAATAACTTAAACACAGAACTAGAAGGGCAAGGTCCTGCCAGTCAAACTTTCTTGATTGAGGATATCAAGAAGAAAGTAGAACAGTTTAATACTTAAAAAGCTTTCAGTGGCGTTTCAAATGAAAAAAAAACTTCTAATTAAACTAAACTCCAGGGTAGAACACTACATAAGTAGTTTTTTTTTTAATTCACACCACATGGAATGATAGACTAAGTGGAAATCTGCAAGGCTCAGGGCTTGCACCCCTCTGCCTCATAATCTGCAAAAAAAGGCCTGAATTCTAAAAGCAAATCTTACTTTATGAAATTTGCTGATGATTCAAAAGCGAGCAGTAGAGATAGAGGATGCAGCTAAATGCTTGCTGCATGATTTAGATCAGCTGTGAAACTAAGCAGTCAAGTGGAAAATCCAACTTAACAATAAAGACTGTAAAGTAGTGCACGTTGGTTGAAAAAAATGCCCCAGTTATCATGCAATGAATGGAACTGAATTAGCACAGGGCGTTCAGGAAAACGGAGCTCAGCTCGGCAGCAGAGTCCTCACCCTCCAATGCTTAGACAATGTTGCAAAGCAATTAGGATAACAGAATAATGGGATACATAGTCAATAAGTCTACAGAGGGTTATGGTAAAGTTTTAAAAGGCATTATCAGACCACATTTGTGTCAGTTTTGGGCACCATGCCACGAAAAGATGCATAGAAAAGGAAAAGAATAATCCAAACAGGGGAAGGGCAAAGGGAGAATTAGAAAAGGTCAAATGTTCTAATCCAGAAAGATACTTGGGGGATGTAGAGAAGTTAAGATCCAGAAAATGGTTAAAAAGTAAACCCATCAGCTGAGGAAATTAATCTAGATTAAATAAACAGAAAGGAAATTTAAATGTAATAGCTGGAAGAACCTATTTATCTGCCAAAAGGGGAATAGAGCTAACAACATTGGACATATCTAAAATGTCCCTGAATGATGAAAAGTTTGAGCACATCGGCATTTCCTTATGTAGTTATTTGTTGAAGTCTATTATTTAGGTCAATAAGTAGAGAACACCGTGCGAGATGTCAGGATGCTGGGATGGGTGTATTGTTGCTAATTTATTTCGATCTGAATTGTAAATCTTTCTTAACTACTATTTAGGCTGTTAGGAGAGTGAAAGCTCTCGGCTGGAAAGCAGCAATGGATCATCGCTCGGCTCCCTCGGAGTTAGCCTGCTGCATTCTGACCCTCGCTGCTGGCGGTTTTGCTCAAGGTAAATTGAGATTTATTTTACGCATGTCCAGTGGAAATGTGGGGGCCAGGCTCAAATTCTGGTCATAGATTTCAGATGATTGGTAAAGAGACCAGAAGAGAGATGAGGGGGAAAAAGGGCTTTGCTCGGGGTCTTGCAATGATCTGGAATGTACTGCCTGAGAAAGAGGTGGAAGCAGAGTCAATAGTAACTTTCAGAAGGGCCTATACTTGGAAAAGAAACATCTGTAGAGCTGTGAGGAAAAAACAGTCCAGTGGGACAGCTGGAAAAGACAAGAGGGGCCGAATGGCCTCCTTTGCTGTAAGATTCTCCGTGTATATAAACCAATCATCTTGGAAGGATTATTATTTTTGTGGTAAGGAGAAGCGATTTCATCCACAAAGCCCTCTTTAAGAATTGCGCTTCTCTGCAGAGTTTGTGTTGAATTGGACGCATGCGTCCTTCAGCTTGCTCACTCCGGGCTGGACAGCGATCTCCTCAACATTTGATCCGTGTTCGTGCTCTCGGGTCTGATAAGGTGCTGGGGCCGTAAAACACTATCAATCTAGCGCAGCAAACTCCAGTGCATCTCCGACCACAGCTACTCGAGGTCAGGTCACAAAAGCTTAACTGAAAGTCAAGTGCAACAGCTGCTGCCGGCCAAGGCTGGAAAGCCTCAGGTAAAGCGCCCTTTACACCAAAGTTAATGTCAAAAGTGATTCATCTCCTCCTTCTCCAGCCCCAAATTTAGCGAACAACGGAGGGTATGAGTGGGTAGCTGTCCCGTTGGTCTACCGCACCTGAGAATAAAGAGTCTCACTTTTCCATCTCATTGGCAGTCGAGCATCATTGTGTCTGCGGACCTCAACCTGGCTTCAAGCGTAAATTGTGCCAGGAATATGTGATGGCAACTCGCTGCTCCTCTAATCTATAACTTTGCCCTTACAAGGAGCCCAATGAAACTAGTCCCGGGAACCCAGTGCGAGATGTCAGGATGCTGGGATGGGTGTATTGTTGCTAATACATTTCGATCTGAATTGTAAATCTTTCTTAACTACTATTTAGGCTGTTAGGAGAGTGAAAGCTCTCGGCTGGAAAGCAGCAATGGATCATCGCTCGGCTCCCTTGGTGTTAGCCTGCTGCATTCTGACCCTCGCTGCTGGCGGTTTTGCTCAAGGTAAATTGAGATTTATTTTACCCATGTCCCGTGGAAACGTGGGGGCCAGACTCAAATTCTGGTCGGCACAAAGACAGCCACAAGGACAGTTTCATTAGACCCGCTGTTGACCCTATCCGGACTGATTTGCTTTATGTTTGTGACAAAGGTGTTTACGATGACCGCGACTGCGAGCCGGTCTCACCGTAATCATGAGACTAGATTTCTGCGTTTGGATGTCACTGGGATCAGTTTAATGAGCAACTTTTAGAAATGGGATTGATTCACACAGGTCCGAAACAAACTGAAGTCAAAATGTAGAAACTCGATCAGGTTAATATCAAACACTGGATGCAGAGTTCATCAGACTTAGTTTCAAATTATTGTTGCCACGATGTAATCAGACCTTATTTTGTGCCTGGACGTGTTTAGATCTCTGACAGGACCAATCGATCATAGACGTTTCTTTGAGAAAAGGTTGGTTATAAAGCACAGTAAAACAGGACTAACATTCGAATGGACCTTCTTAGACCAGATGGTTCAGACCTACATATTAGGATGCAGAGCACATCAAGATTGAAATAAGTGACACTTCCAAGGATTTTATCATTGGTGAGATCTAGTTTTCGAACAATCCGTTATTAAAGCAAATGCATACAGTATATCTTACCTGTATAAAATCATCCCTAGTGGAGGCAAATCCAGTGAAACTAGCATTACTTTAAGAGTTATATTGCAAATTGCACTCAGTATTGTGTGTGGAGTTTTAAACAGAGGAAGACCGACACAACAAGCTTTCAGTAACCCACCCCACTGTCCCTCAGATCTTGCGGAATAACATCCACTGATCATCCCGCCCCCTATAGAAAAAAGACAGGAACATAACTTTGTTTTAGGAAGTGTGAAGATAATGTTAATACGCGGTGGTTTGTTAGCAATCTTTTTTTAATACAAAATGGTTATGAAGATGGACAGTGTATTGAACTTTAAGATGGTGAGATGTTGCTCAGCCCCATTGTGCAGAGACAATAACCTGCCCCCTTGTGTCCTTGCAAGTGAATGTGGAGACGCCTTGCTGCAGTTACACCAACCCCACGATGTAAATTTTGTATATTTTATGTCATTCCATTGCTAGCATTAAGACTTTTCAAATGTTCACCCGCTCGCTTAGCTTTGTACCTTAGCCATCTGCTTATGGTCATCTCCGAAGCAGTTTGAGGGCAATAACGTAACGGTCGACATTCATTGCTGTAACAAAACTAAACCCGGATAAAGCATGTTTCTCATCCATTTTAAAGATATGTAGTGCTGGGATAATATTACTCATCACAATAATGATCTTTTCACGACTTCTGAAAGGAGCTGCATCAACATCAACGTCCTAGAATCCAGTTGCACTATCTAAAGGGAAATATGTCAGTATCAATATACAAAAGCTGTGTTTTTTTCATAGCCAGACTCTATATGTGATTGAATACAGCTCTGTGAGCACACTACCATGGAAGCAGCAGCAGGCACCCACCATGCTAACACAAAAGCTCAAGATACTGCAAGTCTGAAATAAAAACAAGAGAATGCTGTCATATCAGGCTCTGTGGAGAGAGAAACAGAGTCAACCTTTCAGGTCAATGACCTTTGGTCTGAACTAGAGAAGGTTAGAAAAATGCCCAGTTTGAAGCAACAAAGACAGGGAAGGGGGAAGGACAAAATTATAGTTCTGTAATAGGGTGGAAGGCAGGAGAGATTATAGATTGAAAATGATGATAGTGCAAGGCAAAAGGAGATGGTAATAGAATGAGCAAAGAAAGAAAATCTGGGTCTAGAGGAGGTGTAACTGAGAAGAGCAGAATGACTACCAACAGCTGCAGTTGGAGAAAATGGGAGCAGAGGTTATGGTCTGAAATTGTTGAACTCAATGTTGAGACAAGAACTCTGTAAAGTGCTTACCTAAAAGATGAGGTGCTGTTGCTCAAACTTATGCTGAGCTTCACTATGGGAGACCAGGAAAAGAGAGGTAACAGTGGGAGTGGGGTGGTGAATTAAAATGGTAGGTGACTGTAGCTCGGAGTCACTCTTGTGGGCTGATCAGGAGTGTTCCTGAAAGTGGCCCTGGTTTCCCCAGTGTAGAGGAGACCACAACATGAGCAGCTGAAACAAGTGAGAGTAAATCATTGTTTCACCTTGAAAGAGTGTTTGGAGCCCTGGTTGATGAGAAAAGGAGAGGTAAAAGGGTGGTGTTGTATTTCCTGCACTTATATGGGAAAATGCCATGAGAAAGGGAGAGAATGTTTGGGGTGATTGACGAGAGGACCAGGATGTCTTGGAGGCAATAGTCCCAATGGCATGCTGAAAGGGTAAGGGATTGAATGATGTATTTGGTGGCGGCATCATGCTGTAAGTGGCAGAAATGGTGAAGGATGATCAATTGAATATGGAAGCTGGTGGAAGCTGAGGACGACAGGATCCCTATCATGATTTTGGGAGAGAGGGGAAGGGGTGAGAGTAGAAGTGCTGGAAGTGGAACAGATACAGTTGAGGACCATAGTGGAGGAGAATCCTCACTTCAGAAAAAGAAGGACTTATTGGAAGCACTGGTATGGAAGGGTGCAGCATCAGAATAAATTTGGCAGAGAAACTGGGAGATTGGAATGGAATCACCATAGTAATATGGCTGAAAAAAATGTTTGGAAGTGAAAGTAGGCATTAAAGATGCCTTCCTGACAGGTGATATGGAGGGAATGGGGGAATTGCAGGATTAGAGAAACACAATGAAGAATGAATATTAATGCAAAGGCAGAGCAGAGGATGCAATCTGCACATAACATAAATTGTGCTTATCAAAGATATTTAGAACAAAAGGCCTTGCTGATGCAACAAATATTAACCATAATGAAGTAAAACATTAAAAATAAATAGGGTTATCCAAATTACATTATATATGCCATGGTGGGACAGTGAATTCACAGCAAAAAGGAATTTCCCAGGTCAAATTGTCATGTCTCATTCCCTACTGAAGTATCAAGGATTACTCTTAAATACGTAAATATATAGTCTATATCATCAGTGACATAAGATCACATGATACTAAAACATGGAGAGAGAGTTCTATGTAGAGCCTCATGCTGAGTCTGTATTGTACATAGCTAATACAATGTTCAATAAGAGGTAGAGTTTACCAACAGCCTTGCCTGTAGTATTGTCTGTGAGTCCAGACCCATGACTACACAACAATAATAACAGATGGTGACAGCAGAAAAACATAAATAAGGAGCAATAAGTGAAGAGCCCAGTGACTGCTTGAAGTAGCAAGAGAAATGACTGCAGGACAGGGACAGAAAAATTTTCAACTGAGCTCCAAAGAAGCTAACAGTAAAACAAAGACATGGAAAAAAATCCTATCTTTACCAGAGTGCTTCAACCACTTCGGAAGCCTGGATCAGGCTGAGAAGTGGCAAAACTGGCGTCACAGGTTTACCAGGTACAGAAGAACATTGGGGCTAGTAGAAACGTCTAGCAAGGAGCAGGTCAGTATTTACTCCATGCCTTGGGAGTAGTGCAGAGAATGTAATAGTCAGACATGGACATAAACGAAGACATGGCGACATATGAAGACATTATCAAAGCCTTTGATACTTATTTCATTATTCAGAAAACACCATTATAGAGCATGCAAAACTCAATAGGCACACCCAAAGACTGGGAGAGAGCATAACTTCCTTTAATAATCAGCTGTATCGATTAGCTGAGAATTGTGAATATGGAGTCCTGAAAGATGAATTAATTCAGGATCGCAATGTGTTGGGAGTCATAGAAGAGACAGTATTGGATTTTCTGCAGTCAAGGAAGGATTTGACCCTATTAAAGGCTGTACAGATAATGAGACAGGCAGAAAAGTGAAAGCAAAGCAACATTTTTATTCAAGGTGAAAAAGAAATCTCATGGAGATAAACAGGCTGATACAGTCCAGTTCATAGCACATAGAAATTGCAGCACACCTAATCCCAAACAAAGAAAAAGGGAAGAGGGCATGCTAGCCGCCATTATTCAGTGTTCGCATTGTGGCAGGATAAGGCTGCATCAGCGTGAAGGATACCCTCCCGCCCCAAGAATGCAGACTGCCATTCCTGCAAGAAGAGAGGCCATTTTAAATCAGGTTTCCACAGCAAACAGCTCTTAACAAAATCATTGATAGAGAAGCAGCCAAGATCAAGGACCATTCAATAAATTGAAGGCATCAAGAAGTTGAAAAATAAAAAGAACCAGAAGTATCATTCTTGGGAGAAATTACAGGATCAAATGGGAACTATTGGAATGCAGGCATTATGGTTAATGACATAAAACATCAAATTAGATACTAGAGCAGGAGCTTCAATTCTTTCAACACAGAACAGTGGTTAAAACCAGATTTCCTCCAGCTATTGACAATAACACTCCACAGTCCAGGATGCTTTCGGCTGAAAGTCAAGGGACAGTTGACCGTAAAAGTTCAGTGCAAAGGAGGAGAAGTCACAGAAACTTTGTATGTGATCCACCATCAAGTACGTTCAGTGTTAAGTCAAAAAGCTTGCACAGGTCTACAACTCAGCTACAAAGTTGATGAATTGGAAAACCTTGAGAAGACCACACAGAACATTTCCCAGAAACAGCAGGTGAAGGAACTGGACAAACTTGAGCAAGGAAAACAACTAGCCCAGAACCAAGAAAAGTTAGTATCAGAAATGCACAAATGTCAAAGGCTGTGTGAGGAATTAGGCTTTGCTAAGGAAAAACTGATCAGTAAAGGGAACCAACTTTTATGCATGAAAGATGAGTTTGCTAATGAAAAACAAGAACTGGTGAGAATGTTGGACTGTCAGCCACAAGAAGCAGAAGGTTTTTTGAATGAGGACTTGAAAATATCTGAATGATAAACTTGTAGAAGCAAATTCAATGAAGACAGATCTTCATTAAAACTTGATGAACTTTGTGTATCAGTAGTCTCTAAATATCATGAAAAAATGCCCTGAACAGGTAAAGGAATTGCTGTCAACTCAGAACAGTTGGCTGAATGTCAAATTAAAAACCAAGACTGATGCAACTGTTGCAACTTCGTCATGAGAAAGGCAATGAAATTCTTGAACTCCAATGCAACCTTGAGAAGAAAAAGAATGAGTATCATGCAAATCAGACCAGAAACTACAACCATTGCCAAGAACAAAAAGAACCACTGAGGGTATCCTGATTTCCATCGAGTCCATGGAATATCTTGGGATGAGATGAAGACAGAGACTTCAGGGAAGATGAAGGATAATATAAGTCATATTTATTGAAGTCAGAGACTGGGGGGAGATTATTATAAAGGGTTAATGTTAAATATGTAAATATATAATCAACATCATCAGTGACATAAGATCACATGACACCAGAGCATGGAGAGAGAGAGTTCTATGTAGAGCCTCATGCTGAGTCTGTCTTGTACACAGTTAATATATTCAATAGAAGGCAGAGTTTATCAAAAGCTTTGCCTCCAGCATTGTCTATGAGTCCAGACCTATGACTACCACATCTGAGACCCACAACAATGAGAACAGACTCGCTATAAGTTTCAAGGCAAAAATCACATGTAATAAAAGATTCATCACACAACAGCTGGGGTAACCAAGGAGTTGAAGGTACTCATGGCATCTAAGCAAACAACTTTCTTTTATTCGGTTAGAGTTTAGAAAGGATTGGATTTGTGCAGTTAGAAGGGGAAACAGAACGAGTGGGAAATACCATATTTATCATTATTCTATAACATACACAATATTGCACAAGCATATTAATAAACATTACCAAGGACACAGTAGTGTATGTAATAATAATGCAGTAGCCAAATTGGCACATTAATATTGTCACACCAGCTCTGTTGGGCTTCTATGGCATGTGTGTTGCAGACAGTAGTGATTTTCAATATCACATTTAATTTGGTGCAGATAGTTGACTGTTCTTACAGGTTTCATGGACCAAGTGGCATATTTCACCTGCCACCTCTCAGGTGAGCATGAGCAATCTGAAGCATTGCTCCACTGTTCACAAGTAGTTGACTCTATTGCAGAAGACATACTGACAGGGATGGTACCTACAAATAAACGTTCAATGCTCCTTGCACTTCTGGATCTCTTTATCATCCTGTAACATAACATGTGTAGTCATTCATTATACTTCATTTATGCCCCAGCTCATAAAATTCCTACAGTACTGACAGCTCTCCTCCTTTCCACACCCTCACCTTTCAATAAGTTAAATTGACTTTGTAAAACTTTTCATCAATGTTTTTACTTCTGTTCTTGAAGAATATGAATGCTCAGCGGAGAACTAAACACAGATGATTAACTGACATTCCACAACTTTTTATTCATATTTACTTCCCTTTAACATTCACCAGCAGAAGAACATCAGACCTCAAGTGCCTGACAATCCCATTATTAATTCAGTCCATTCTTTGAATTAAGCTCTACGGATTTAAATATGAAATTGACCTGAAATTAAAACAAAGAGTAGATCATTGGGTAAGCAATTAAACCATACCTCTGAGATACAAATAGCATACTAGGAATAATTAAATCTTTATTATCCATAATATTAAATGCCCATTGTAGATAGTAATAAAAACATAATGGAGTCAAATAGTCCATTGGAAATTGCAGAGTGATATTTATAAATGTTTTCTAGGGATGGTAACTCTGCTCATTACTTGGACAATCATTTACTAATTTACATTTTTCTTCTGTACCTGTAGGGACTGAATGCAAACTTGGCTGTCACTCATTAAATGGATTCTGTGAGACCACTGGTGAATGCAGGTACAAACTCAATTAAACATTCAGTTAGGGAAATATTACCTAAGTTCCAGATTTGTGAAGAATTTTTTTAATGTATAATTACAAAGTACCATTGTTTGACTCAACTGTCCAGCATTGGGCTAATGACATTTTATCATAGAATCATTGAATGGTCATAGCACAGAAGGAGACTATTTGGCCTGTTGAGACCATATCAGCACTCTGCAAGAGCAACTTTGATGTCATACTTGACCCTGAGATGAGCATTTAACCATATATCTGCCTATAATTAAGACAGCCTATTTTCACCTCTGTAATATTGCCCATCTCTCCCTGCCCCAGCTCCTCTTCTGCTGCTTATTCACACCTTTGTTATCCCTAGATTTGACTATTGAAATGCACTGCTGGCCGGCCTCCCACATTCTACTCTCTCTAATCTTGAGGGTATCGAAACTCTGGTAGCTGTGTTCTAACTTGCACCAAATGCTGTTCACACATCACCCTTGTGCTCGCTGAACTATACTGGCTCTCAGTTAAACAATGCCTTGATTTCAAAATACTCACCCTTGTTTTTCAAATCCCTCTGAGGCCTGGCCCCTCCCTATCTCTTTCATCCCCTACAGCCCTCCGAGATAGCAGTACTCCTTCAATTTTGTATTTGTTGTATTCTGGCCTCTTGAGCAGTCCTGATTTTAATACTCGACCATTGGTGGTCTTGCCTTCAGCTGCCTAGTTCTGAGACTGTGTCAGCCTCTCTGCCCCTCTACCTCACTTTCCTCCTTTAAGACACTCCTTTAAACTTACGTATTTGACCAAGCTTTTGGTCATCTGCCCTAATACCTCCCCTTTGTGGCTTGGTGTTCTATTATGTTTTATAATATTCCTGTGAAGCACCTTAGGACATTTCATTATGTCATAATGTCATTACTGTCTCATCGAAATTAAAGTTATGCTAAATAATTTTACATCCGTGTTATTTATAAAGCTAATTAAATGTACAAGAAATACCTTATGCATCTGCTGAGTGTGTTATTTTTCAAGGAGTAAATCTGAGTCAGGATAACAGATGTTGATTTTAATTACTTGAAAAAGATAACTGACATGGCTCTTCTTTTGAAACAGCTGTTTTCCACCTGAAGCATTAGCATGTACCTCAGGGTCACCAGTGATGAAATCTGTTTTCCCTTTTCTTATCTGGAAATCTTAACCTGGTCTGGCCTACATGTGTCTTCAGGCCCGCAGCAATGTGGTTGACTCTTAACTCCCTTCTGAAATGACCTAGCAAGCCACTCAGTTGTATTAAACCGCTACAAAGTCACAAAAAAGGAATAAAACCGGACGGCATCGACCTAGGCATCGGAAATGACAATGGCAATCGCAACCTTGTCGACCCTGCAAAGTCCCCCTAACTAACATCTGGGGGCTAGTGCGAAAATTGGGAGAGCTGTCTCACAAACTAGTCAAGCAAAAGCCTGACATAGTCATCCTCACGGAATCATATCTTACAGATAATGTCCCAGACACCACCATCACCATCCCTGGGTATGTCCTGTCCCACTGCCAGGACAGACCCAGCAGAGGTGGCGGCACAGTGGTATACAGTCGGGAAGGAGTTGCCCTGGGAGTCCTCAACTTCAACGCTGGACCCCATGATGTCTCATGGTATCAGGTCAAACATAGGCAAGGAAACCTCCTGCTGATTACCAAATACTGCCCACCCTCAGCTGATGAATCAGCGCTCCTCCATGTTGACTTGGAGAAAGCACTGAGGGTGGCAAGGGTGCAGAATGTACTCTGGGTGGGGAACTTCAATATCCAGCACCAAGAGTGGCTCAGTAGCACCACTACTGACCGAACTGGCCGAGTCCTAAATGACATAGCTGCCAGACTGGGTTTGTGGCAGGTGGTGATGGAACAAACAAGAGGGAAAAACATACTTGATTGCATCCTCACCAACCTGCCAGCCACAGATGCATCTGTCCATGACAGTATCGGTAGGAGTGACCACCGTACAGTCGTTGTGGAGACGAAATCCTGCCTTCACATTGAGGATACCCTACATTATGTTATGTGGCACTACCACCATACTAAATGGGATAGATTTTGAACAGATCTAGCAACTCAAGACTGGGCATCCATGAGGCGCTGTGGGCCATCAGCAGCAGCAGAATTGTACTTGAATACAATCTGTAACCTCATGGCCTGCCATATTCCCAGCTCTACCATTACCACCAAGCCAGGAGATGAACCCTGGTTCAATGAAGAGTGCAGGAGGGCATGCCAGGAGCAGCACCAGGCATACCTAAAAATGAGATGTCAACCTGGTGAAGCTATAACACAGGACTGCATGCATTCCAAGCAGCATAAACAGCAAGTGATCAACAGACCTAAGCAATCCCACAACCAACGGATCAGATCTAAGCACTGCAATCCTGTCACATCCAGTTGTGAATCGTGGTGGACAGTTAAACAACTGACTGGAGGAGGAAGCTTCACAAATATCCCCATCCTCAACGATGGAGGAGCCCAGCACATCAGTGCAAAAGATAAGGCTGAAGCATTTGCAACAGTCTTCAGCCAGAAGTGGATGATCCATCTTGGCTTCCTCCAGAGGTCCCCAGCAGCACAGGTGCCAGTCTTCAGCCAATTTGATTCGCTCCACGTGATATCAAGAAACGGCTGAAGGCACTGGTTACTGAAAAGGCTATAGGCCCTGACAATATTCCGGCAATAGTACTGAAGACTTGTGCTCCAGAGCTTGCCGTGCTCCTAACCAAGCTGTTCCAGTAAATCTATCCAGCTGTGTGGAAAATTGCCCGGATACATCCTGTACACAAAAAGCAGGACAAATTCAACCCGACCAATTACCACCCCATCAGTCTACTCTCGATCATCAGTAAAGTAATGGAAGGGGTCATCAACAGTGCTATCAAGCGGTACCTATTACCAATAACCTGCTCACTGACGCCCAGTTTGGGTTCCGCCAGGGCCACTGAGCTCCTGACCTCATTACAGCCTTCGTTCAAACGTGGACAAAAGAGCTGAACTCCTGAGGTGAGGTGAGAGTGACTGCCCTTGACGTCATGGCCACATTTGACTGAGTGTGGCATCAAGGAGCCAAAGCAAAACTGGAGTCAATGGGAATCAGGGGAAGAACTCTCCGTTGGTTGGAGTCATACCTAGCACAAAAGAAAATGGCTGTGATTGTTGGAGGTTAGTCATCTCAGCTCCAGGACATCAATGCAGGAGTTCCTCAGGGTAATGTCCTCGGCCCAACCATCTTCACCTGCTTCACCAACGACCTTCCTTCCAGCATAAGGTCAGATGGTTGCACGATGTTAAGCACCATTCACGACACCTCAGAAGCTGAGGCAGTCCATGTCCAAGTGCAGCGAGGCCTGGACAATATCCAGGCTTGAGCTGGCAAGTGGTAAGTAACATTCGTGCCACACAAGTGTCAGGCAATGACCACCTCCAACAAGAGAGAATCCAACCATCACCCGTTTATGTTCAATGGCATTACCATCACTGAATTCCCCCGATATCAGCATCCTGGGGGCTTGTTATTGACCAGAAACTGAACTGGACTAGCCATATAAATACTATGGCTACAAAACCAAGTCAGAGGCCAGGAATCCTGTGATGAGTAACTCACCTCCTAACTCCCTAAAGCCTGTCCACCATCTAAAAGGCACAATTCAGTAGTGTGATGGAATACTCCCCACTTGCCTGGATGAGTGCAGTTCCCACTCAAGAAACTTGACACTGTCCAGGACAAAGTGGCCCACTTGATTGGCACCACATCCACAAACATTCACTCCCTCTACCACTGATGCACAATAGCAGCAGTGTGTACCATCTACAGGATGCACAGCAGGAATTCACCAACGCTCCTTAGACAGCACCTTCCAAACCCACGACCATTACCATCTAGAAGGACAAGGGCAGCAGATAAATGGGAACACCACTGGCTGGAAGTTCCCCTCCAAGTCATTCACCATCCTGACTTGGAAATATATCACTGTTCCTTCGCTGTCGCTGGGTCAAAATCCTGGAACTCCCTTCCCAACAGCGTTGTGGGTGTACCTACACCATGATGGACTGCAGCGGTTCACGAAGGCAGCTTACCACCACCTTCTCAAGGGCAATTAGGGATGGGCAATAAATGCTGGCCTAGCCAGCGATGCCCACATGCCATGAATGAATAAAAGAAAATGGACAATGACATCTATGACAATGACTTCATAGACAGCAGCATATGGTTGAACCAAGGTAGACATAGGGCAGTGGTTATTAATCAGTAACAAAATATAATCCTGTAAAATAATGTACATCTGGTCACATGTTTTCCCTTTGTGATGTTCTAACATGTATCAAACAGTGCAATGTTCTGGTGGGATTTAAGTTCAATCATACTGAGATTGATACCACGGATTTATTGTATTGAGAATAATTCCAGTTTATGTAACCAGTCTGGAGTTGAACATTACTTATAATTCCTTAGGATAGAAGCCAATTACATTCCAATTTTAAATTATTTAAGAGGGCCCAGAGGAAATATTTCATGTGGCTTTCTACCATTCATTATTTTTCTTGAGTTCCCAGACTAAAGTATACCATGCGAGTGGAAGAACCCCTGCAGAAATTTGTATCCCCCACCACGCCATTCCTCTTTTTGATCTGTGTTAAAATGAAACTCGTTTTTTTCTTTCAGAAGACTCTTAAATACTTGCCCAGGGCCAATTTCAAGAAACTTCACCAAACAATATCCCACTCTGTAGCTGTAAGCGACCCACACATCAGTTCAATTCCCCTAATGTTCCATCTCTCAGACAGAGTTTAGTCTCAGTTGTTTATTTCACCGCTGGTTTTCCCAGCGTGAATATGTGTTGAATTGGATTCAAAGAAGCACCCATGGATGGCATGGAATAATAATACCATCAGATCATTCCTGTATCCAGTCTTAGTTTCTTTACAAACACAACTTCACATTTGATATGTACCCTGAGACTTTTGTGGACAGTTTTGCAGACATAAAAGGACTGCTCTTACTTTTTCAATGTTCTAGCTCAGGGGCTTCTCAACTGGATTTGCAGCCTCCTAGTGGTTCATAAGAATCTTTCAAAGGGTCTACAAAATCTTCATATGGTTTCTAAAATGATTTGATTTCCTATTGCTTCATATTCAATGATCACTGCTGGTATCACTATTGATCACTCAATTCCCTAGAACTGATTACCTTTTTGTAGGATTTAAAAGATTGCCAACCCCATCCCGCCCACCTCGCTTGTCACAAATGAAGGTTTCAGACATATTTTAGTGTGTGTATGTTGAGGAGACGAAGATGTCCACTTGTGCAAAGGCAGCCTGCTGTTTGGGTGGGCAAAGGATCCAATGTTGTTGCTCTAATCAAGACTTTGCCTTTCAGTACTTCATGATGCTATGAGACCGATTTTCGGGAGCAATGAATGATGCTCTTGTAACCAGCTTATTAAATAAAATGATTAATTCCTGAATGTGTTAGAGCTATTCAAAGAAATCACTGAAAATCCAACTCTGACATATGCCATAATGATTTTTGTGTGTATTTTTGTAACACATTTAATTTTAATTCTACACACTAGCCTAATGCCCATGGCATAGTTTACCAATCGACACGTGTATCTCACTAGTGGGCTACCTGGCTTTAAATAGGATTGCATTGCCAATAATATTGATTTTGTGGGGACAGGTTGCCAGACATTGTAATTTGATCTATTTGACCTGTACCTGGGGGGAGGCAGTGGCATAGTAGTATTGTCGCTGGACTAGTTATCCAGAGAACCCGGACAATGCTCTGGGGATGCGAGTTCAGTAAAAATCTGGAATTAAAAGTCTAATGATGACCATGAAACCATTGACGATTGTTGTAAAATCCCATCTGGTTCCTCTAGGGAAGGAAATCTGCCATCTTACCTGGTCTGGCCTACATGTGACTCCAGACCCACAGCAATGTGGTTGACTCTTAAATGCCCTCTGAAATGGCCTAGCAAGTCATTCAGATATAAAAACAAAATACTGCGGATGCTGGAAATCCGAAACAAAAACAGAATTACCTGGAAAAACTCAGCAGGTCTGGCAGCATCGGCGGAGAAGAAAAAAGCTGATGTTTCGAGTCCTCATGACCCTTCAACAGAACTGTTCTGTTAAAGGGTCATGAGGACTTGAAACGTCAACTTCTTTCTTCTCCGCTGATGCTGCCAGACCTGCTGAGTTTTTCCAGGTAATTCTGTTTTTGTTTAGCAAGTCACTCAGTTGTATCAAACCGCTACAAAGTCTCAAAAAAGCAATGAAACAGGATGGACCGCCCGGCATCAACCTAGGCACCGGAAACAACAACTGCAAACTCAGCCCTGTTGACACTGCAAAGTCCTCCTTACTAACATCTGGGGGCTAGTACCAAAATTGGAAGAGCTGTCACACAGACTAGCCAAGCAACAGCCTGACATAGTCATCTTCATGGAATCATATCTTACAGATCATGTCCCAGACACAACCATCACCATCCCTTTGTATGTCCTGTCCCACCGCCAGGACAAACCCAGCAGAGGTGGCAGCACAGTGGTATACAGCTGGGAGGGAGTTGCCCTGGGAGTCCTCAGTATCAACTCCAGCCCCCATGAAGTCTCATGGCATTAGGTCAAGTATTGGCAAGGAAAACTCCTGCTGATTACAACGTACTGCCCTCCCTCAGCTGATGAATCAGCACTCCTCCATGTTGAACATCACTTGGAGGAAGCATTGAGGGTGGCAAAGGTGCAGAATGTACTCTGGGTGGGGGACTTCAATATCCAGCACCAAGAGTGGCTCGGTAGCACCACTACTGACCGAACTGGCTGAGTTCTAAATGACATAGCTGCCAGATTGGGTCTGTGGCAGGTGGTGATGGAACCAACAAGAGGGAAAAATATACTTGACCGCATCCTCATCAACCTGCCAACCACAGATGCATCTGTCCATGACAGTATCGGTAGGAGTGACCACCGTACAGTCATTGTGCAGACGAAATCCCGCCTTCACATTGAGGATACCCTCCATCGTGTTGTGTGGCACTACCGCCGTACTAAATTGGATAGATTTTGAACAGACCTAGCAACTCAAGACTGGGCACCCATGAGGCGCTGTGGACCATCAGCAGCAGGAGAACTGTACTCGAATACAATCTGTATCCTCATGGCCCGGCATATCCCCCACTCTACCATTACCATCAAGCCAGGTGATAAACCCTGGTTCAATGAAGAGTGCAGGAGGGCATGCCAGGAGCAGCACCAAGCATACCTAAAAACAAGGTGTCAACCTGGAGAAGGTATAACACAGGACTTCATGCATTCCAAATGGCATAAGTAGCAAGTGATCAACATAGCTAAGTGACCCCACAACCAACGGATCAGATCTAAGCTCTGCAGTCCTGCCACATCCAGTCGTGAATGGTGGTAGACAAACAACTCACTGGAGGAGGAGGCTCCATAAATATCCCCATCCTCAATGATGGAGGAGCCCAGCACATCAGTGCAAAAGATAAGGCTGAAGCGTTTGCTACAATCTTCAGCCAGCAGTGCTGAGTGGGTGATCCATCTCGGCCTCCTCCAGAGGTCCCCAGCATCACACATGCCAATTTGATTTACTCCACGTGATATCAAGACATGGCTGAAGGCACTGGATAGTGCAAAGGCTATGGGCACTGACAAAATTCTGGCAATAGTACTGAAGACTTGTGCTCCAAATCTTGCTGCATCTCTCTTGTTGGTTCCATCACCACCATGCTGTTCCAGTACAGCTACAACACTGACATCTACCCGGCTGTGTGGAAAATTGCCCGGATATGTCCTATACACAAAAAGCAGATCAAATCCAACCCGGCCAATTACTGCCCCATTAGTCTACAGTTGATCATCAGAAAACTGATGGAAGTAGTCATCAACAGTGGTATCAAGCATCACTTGCTTAGCAATTACCTGCTTACTGATGCACAGTTTGGGTTCTTCCAAGGCCACTCAGCTCCTGACCTCATTACAGCCTTAGTTCAAACATGGACAAAAGAGCTGATCTCCTGAGGTGAGGTGAGAGTGACTTCCCTTACCATCGAAAGCTGCATTTGACTGAGTGTGGCACCAAGGGGCCCTAGCAAAACTGGAGTCAATGGGAATCATGGGGAAAACTCTCCGATGGTTGGGGCCATACCTAGCACAAAGGAAGATGGTTGTGGTTGTTGGAGGTCAGTCATCTCAGCTCCAGGACATCACTGCAGGAGTTCCTCAGTATAGTGTCCTCACCTGCTTAACCAATAACCTTCCTTTCATCATAAGTCAGATGTTCATTGATGATTGCACAATGTTCACTACCATTTGCGACTCCTCAGATATTGAAGCAGTCCATGTCCAAATGTAGCAAGACCTGGACAATAATCAGGCTTGGGCTGACAAGTGGCAAGTAACATTTGCATCACACAAGTGCCAGGCAATGACCAACAGGAGAGAATCCAACCAACTCCCCTTGACTTTCAGTGGCATTACTATCACTGAAGCTCCCACTATCAACATCCTGGGGTTACCATTGACCAGAAACTGAACTGGACTAGCCATATAAATACTATGGCTACAAGAGCAGGTCAGAGGTTAGGAATCCTGCGATGAGTAACTCACCTCCTGACTCCCCAAAGCCTGTCCACCATCTACAAGGCACAATTCAGGAGTGTGATGGAATACTCCCCATTTGCCTGGATGAGTGCAGCTGCCACAACTCTCAAGAAGCTTGACACTATCCAGGACAAAGCAGCCCTCTTATTTGGCACCACATCCATAAACATTCACTCCCTCCACCACCTACGCACAGTAGCAGCAGTGTGTGCCACCTACAAGATGCACTGCAGGAATTCACCAAGGTTCCTTAGACAGCACCTTCCAAACCCACGACCACTACCATTTTGAAGGACAAGGGCAGCAGATAGGTGGGAACACCGCCACTTGGAAATATATTGCTGTTCCTTCATTGTCGCTGGGTCAAAATCCTGGAAATACCCCCACCGTAACTGCACTGTGGGTGTACCTACACCACATGGACTGCAGCGGTTGAAGAAAGCAGCTCACCATCACCTTCTTAAGGGCTAGGGATGGGCAACAAATGCTGGCCCAACCAGCGAAGCCCACATCCCATGAATAAATAAAAAAAACCTTGAGATTTAACTAATTTATAATATGTTTCATCCGAAATAATGGATCACATTTTTTGGTATTATGAACATTGATTCCTGGATTAATAAGTGACAGGTTGAAAACATTAAAGTATAATTTTGCTGCTTTAAAGAATCAAACCACCTCCTCGAATATCAGGCCTACTTTTGCATTGCCCCATCTAGTTCTCAGATCCCTGATTTACCTTAATAACACTGGCACAGTCAAGTTTACAAAAATGACTGAATTTATGAAATAAACTTTTTGCTTGCCATGTTTTCAGTAAGTAAATCAGTAAGACTCCTGTCAAGCATGTTAACTCATCCTTTTGCTTCTAATACAGTTGTGAGTTTTAGGAATTTGAAATCGAACAGGTGATCAATTTGATTATATGATGGTGCAGCAGATCAGTTAACCCTCTACAATGTCCACATCCTGACCTTAACATGCCAGAATTCATCAAATCTTTACATAAGTTATATATTGTTTGGATATAAACACAGTCAGTTGTTTAGATCTCACACTGCTGGAAATATTAGTGCCTGGTTTGGGGAATATTCCAGAACTGTCGCTAAATAATGTCAATATTCTGGTCGTGTTTTTGGTCACATATTTCTATGTTATTGAGAGAGCTGCTGGCCTGAGGTGGAATCTCTGCATTTATATTTGCTCATTTTAAATGGGTTCATGATATTTTTAAATGAAGTCCTGATGGAGTCTTTCTTCCAGGAGAACAGTTTGAAAGATGATGCCATTTGTACTTAAAGTGTATAAAACTGATGGATCAACTTTCATAGAATCATAGAGTACAGAAGGACAATGTGCCTAACATGTCTATCATGGCTCTTTGTTAAACAGTTTAACTAATTTTTGTGCAGAAAAAGCACGTTGTGTTACAGGGGATCCATGGAATTTTTATAACATGGGAGGGGGCTTCAAAAGCAAAATGATTCAGAACCCCTGCTGCAATGATCTTTCAAAGGTGACTCTGATAATATCCCAACTGTAGAGAAGGTGGAATTCAACAATTAAAGGATTATCTTGCTTTTTGGGGAATAGATCTGTCAACAATAGAAGCATCTACGACCTAACTATTGTAATCTTGAAGTGATTGATGTTTATCAGTACTTTCAGGTGTTCATGGGATGTGGGCATCGCTGGCAAGGCCAACATTTATTGCCCATCCCTAATTGCCCTTAATAAAGTGGTGGTGAGTTGCATTCTTGAACCATTGCAGTCCATGTTGTGAAAGTGTGCCCACAGTGCTGTTAGGGACAGAGTTCCAGGATTTTGACCCAGTGACAGTGAAGGAATGAGGATATATTTCCTTTTGGAAGAAACACAGAGTTAGCATGCAGGTACATCAAGTAGCTAAGGAGGTAACTAGAATGTTGGCCTTTATTGCAATGGTGTTGGAGTACCAGAGTAAGAAAGCCTTGCTACAATTGCCCAAGGCTTTGGTGCGATCACACACTTGGAGCCCTTTGCGTAGGTTTCTTCTTCTTATCCAAGGAAGGATATACCAGCTTTGGAGGAGGTACAATGACTGTTCACTAGATTGGTCCGTAGGATGAGAGAATGTCCTATGATGAAAGGCTGAGTAACTTGGGCCTATATTGTCTGGAGTTTGGAAGAATGAAAGGTGGTCTCACTGAAACATATAGGATTCTGAGGAAGCTTGATGTGGTAGCTGCAGAGAGGCTGGGCTGAATTTTATGCCTCAGATATCAGATGATATAAATGTTGGAGGGGTGTGTAAAATTGGATGTCAGGCCAGCGATACCATACCTGTTACCCATCTGCCCATGGGCCAATTGAGACCTTTGTGGCCAACAATGGACACTTAAGGGCCTTCTCCTGCCACTATAGGAATTTTACCCATGCCCATCAAAGGTCCTTCCTAAGGTATGAAGCTCCCTTTCCACCCTTTCCAATCATGCCCCCCACCCCCCTCACTAGCACCTGCCAGTATGCCACCAGTGAGACCCCAGACTCACCCTACATCCAGGATTCAATGCTGGATGCCTTCCCATCAACCTCACTGCAGCCCAGCAGTGGCACTGTTCCTGAAAGAGCAGCTGGGACATGAGAGCTGCCGGCTCCCTGCTTGGCTGGGAGTTCTCTGAAGTGGGGCTTACTCCTGGTGAGACGTGAATCCAATTGAAGGGCTGGCAGCTGTTTAGTGGCTACAGAGCAAGCTGCCAAGCAGAGGCAAACCTGCGCCTGACTTTTACATGAGAGGGTGGAACCACCATCCCCAGGGTAAAATACAGCCTACTGTTTCCCTTGGCTGGAGAGACTTGAACTAGGAGGGCACAGAGTCTCAGGATGAGGGATTGGTCATTTCAGTTGAGATGAGTAATTTCTTCACTGGGGGATGTGAATCTTTGGAACTCTCTACCCCAAAGGGCTGTGATGCTCAGTTGTTCACTATATCCAAGGCTGCGATTGATAGATTTTTGTACTCTAGGCAAAGGAAGTTTTTTTTATTTATTCGTTCACAGGATGTGGGCGTCACTGGCTAGGGTAGCATTTATTGCCCATCCCTAGTTGCCCTTGAGAAGGTGATGGTGAGCTGCTTTCCTGAACTGCTGCAATCCGTATGGCATACACAGTGCTGTTAGGAAGTAAATTCCAGGATTTTGACCCAGCGCCAATGAAGGAACTGTGATTCCAAGTCAGGATGGTGTGTGGCTTGAAAGGGAACCTTGGTGGTGTTTCCATGTATCTGCTGCCCTTGTCCTTCAAGGTGGTAGAAATCACAGGTTTGGAAGATGCTGTTGAAGTTGCCTTGGTGAGTTGCTGGAGTGTATCTTGTAGATCGTACACATTGCTGCCACTGTTCATCAGTGGTGGAGGAAATGAACATTAAAGGTAGTGAATGTGGTGCCAATAAAGTGGGCTGCTTTATCCTGGATGGTGTTAGGTTCTTGAGTATTGTTGGAGTTGCGCTCATCCAAGCAAGTGGAGAGTATTCCATCACATTCCTTACTTGGCGGATAGGCTAGAGAGAATCAGGAGGTGAGTTACTCACTACAGAATTCCCAACTTTTGTAGCCACAGTATTTATAAGTCTGGTCCAGTTCATTTTCTTGTCAATACTAACCCCTAAAATGTTGATAGTGTGGGATTCAGTGATGGTAGTGCTATTGAATGTCAAGGGGCAATGGTTCAATTCACTCTTGTTGGAGATGGTCATTATCTGGCACTTGTGTGATGTGAATGTTACTTCCCATTTATCAGTCCAAGCCTGAATGTTGTCCAGGTCTTGCTGCATATGGACACAGACTGCTTCAGTATTTGTGGAGTCGCTAATGATGTGAACATTGTGCAATCGTCAGCAAACATCCCCACTTCTGACCTTATGATGGAGGGAAGGCCATTGATGAAGCAGCTGAGGATGGTTGGGCCTAGGACACTATCCTGAGGTCCTGGGACTGAGATGACTGACCTCTAACAACCACAACCATCTTCCTTTGTGCTAGGTGTGACTCCAGTTTTTCCTGATTCCCATTAACTCCAGTTTTGCTAGAGCTCCTTGGTGCCACATTCAGTCGCATGCTGTCTTGATGTTAAGGGTTGTCACTCTCACGTCACTATTGAAGTTCAGCTCTTTTATCCATGTTTGAACCAAGGCTGTAATGAGGTCAGGAGCTGAGTGGCCCTGACAGAATCCAAACTGAGCATTGGTGAGCAGGTTATTCCTGTGTAAGTGCCGCTCGATAGCACTGTTGACGACCCCTTGCTATGATCGAGAGTACACAGATGTTGCAATAATTGGCTGGTTTAGATTTGTCCTGCTTTTTGTGTACAGGACACACCTGGCCAATTTTCCACATTGCTGGGTAGATGCCAGCATTGTAGCTGTACTGGAACAGCTCGGCTAGAGGTGTGGCTAGTTCTGGACTATTGACGGAGTATTGTCAGGGCCCAAAGCCTTTGCAGTGTCCAGTGCCTTCAGCCATTTCTTGGTATCATGTGGAGTGAATTGAATTGGCTGAAGACAGGCATCTGTGATATGGGGACCTCAAAGGGTGGAGTTGACCCAGATTTGTACAAATTTTGGTAGTGGGCGGGAAAAAAGATATTCTAGCTGCCGGCCGCAATGGCGAGGTTTTGTGCCATATCGTCCCATTCCCGGTGTGTCCTATCACATTAATAATTTATTTGTGGAAAATATGCCGGATTGCTAGCGGGCGGACTTGGATTTGCCCGCCCAGCCATGAAATCAGCTCTGCCTCACTACGGACACCATATTTAAAGCGCACCAGAGCGCAGCCTACTTCATGTCTACTGACCAGGACCGCTCCAGGTGACTGATGGCCCCAAAAGCAAAGAAGGCGGCAGCCCCCAAATATAGTCATGCCTCTCTGGGGAGCCTGCTGGATGCAGTTGAAGGTCACTGCGATGTCCTGTACCCCCACTCTAGCCACAGGAGGTCCACCAGAGTCACCAGTCTGGCCTGGTAGGGGGCAGTGGCAACGATGGTTAGGACCACCGGAGCACAGATGTGGTCAGCCATCCAGTGCAGGAAGAAGATGAATGATCTCATCCGTTCCACCAGGCTAAGTCAACCACCTCATCACTCTCAACTCACACACTCACAAACCCATCACACAGGGATCTCGCACCTCCAGGGACAACCCCACTAACTCTAACGCACACCCTCACATTTCCATCAGGCTCATACCCTCTGTCGCGAATGTCCTCATCCTGTCCATGGCTCCACTCACCACACACACGTTCCACACAGGGCCATGTGTCCTGCTCACACTCTACCCATCTGTTTTTATGCAGGAGAAGCTGGCTCACAACAGCAGGGAGAGGTCCCAGACTGAGGGTGGAGTGGCCCACATTAGACCCCTCACTTACTTTGAGGAGTGTGCCATCGCGCTGACTGGGGATGACGTGAACCGTGCCTGTGGCGACGGTGAGGTTGATAGCGAACACCCTTGTGAGGATCCTGAATCACTTCAACTATCTCTCAACACAACTGTGAGTGCTCTCTCTCCTGTTTTTGACTCTGCTGCCATGCACTAATTATCGCTACTTTGGTTCACAGGGAGCTCTGCCAAGCGGCCGATACCCTCAGCCAGCCAGTCCCTCAGCTCCATGCAGGTCCTCACCACCAGCCAAGAGGACACCTCCTCAATTGAAGAGCTGGAAATAAGCAGCCTGGAAACCCTGTCACAACACTTACCCACACCCTCCACCAGTGCAGAGATGCACAGTTCAGTGGGACCTAGATCTAGAGCAGGCTTGGGTTCACAATTTGGTGTTCACCGCACAGACATGTGTCAGCAGCTGGAGGAGGCAGGTTCAGCCGAGCTCCCGGGCAATCAGAGGACTGCTGGGGAAAAGGCATCTGTTAGGCCATGTCAGATGACGAGCCTCTGGATTTGGCTTTCCAAATCATTGTGAAGAGTCAGCAGAAGGTGGGGCAACATCACGCTGAGCTGTTGGAAGCCCTCAACAGAGTGGCACACAAGTTGGTTAAGTGCATCCACCTGCTTTCTGATGAAGTGAAGCATACAAGTGCATAAATAGAGGTCTGCATGGGAAAGATGGCAGACGCCATGGAGACTGTGGCCTAGAATTACGCAGAGATGCGTGCAGACCTGCACTTCATCATGGTAGCCATGGGCGAGTTCTTGCAATGACAACGTGAAAGGGAAATGGGGCACCTCAATGTCATTCCAACTGCTTCTTTTCCTCAAGGAGCCAGGCCGGGGCCCTTGGGCACACGAAGGGAGGAGCGGCAGCTGGACACCCCTGGATCATCCACTCAGGAATCTCAGAGGCTGTCCACTCCCTCTGAGTCCCCTTTGCCTACGACCCCCTCAACCTGATCCTCTGTCACTGCAGAAGGAGCAGTTGGCCCACTGGAGCAAAAACAGAATTACCTGGAAAAACTCAGCAGGTCTGGCAGCATCGGCGGAGAAGAAAAGAGTTGACATTTCGAGTCCTCATGACCCTTTGACAGAACTTGAGTGAGTCCAAGAAAGAGTTGAAATATAAGCTGGTTTAAGGTGTGTGTGTGTGTGTGTGTGTGTGTGTGTGTGTGTGTGTGTGTGTGTGTGTGTGTGTGTGTGTGTGGGTGTGTGTGTGGGGGGGGTGGTGGGGGGGTGGGGGGGGTGGGGTGGTGGGAGGGGAGAGAGAGAGAGAGAGAGAGAAGTGGAGGGGGTTGGTGTGGTTGCAGGGACAAACAAGCATTGATAGAAGCAGATCATCAAAAGATGTCACAAACAACAGAACAAAAGAACACATAGGTGTTAAAGTTGGTGATATTATCTAAACGAATGTGCTAATTAAGAATGGATGGTAGGGAACTCAAGGTGTAGCTCTAGTGGGGGTGGGGGGAGCATAAAAGATTTAAAAATATTTAAAAATAATGGAAATAGGTGGGAAAAGAAAAATATATATAACTTATTGGAAAAAACAAAAGGAAGGGGGAAACAGAAAGGGGGTGGGGATGGAGGAGGGAGCTCAAGACCTAAAGTTGTTGAATTCAATATTCAGTCCGGAAGGCTGTAAAGTGCCTAGTCGGAAGATGAGGTGTTGTTCCTCCAGTTTGCGTTGGGCTTCACTGGAGGACAGCCAAAGCAAGCCGGGGCCCTCAAGTCCTTGGCTCTCCAGAGAATGCACGCCAAAGTAAGTGGAGGCAACAAGGCCAGGCTGTCTCCACCCCTGCTGCAGATGTCAGGGCAGCACCTAGAAGAAGTGGTAGGCCTAGAAAAGTTAAGAAATTCTGATCACATGTAGTTACCCGGGTGAACACTTTTTTATTCATTTAAGGGATGTGGGCTTCACTGGCTAGGCCAGCAAATATTGTCCACCCCGAATTGCCCTTGAGAAGGTGGTGGTGAGCTGCTTTCTTGAACCACTGCAGTCCAGGTGGTGTAGGTATACCCACAGTGCTGTTAGGGATGGAGTTCCAGGATTTTGACCCAGTGACACTGAAGGAACAGCGATATATTTCCAAGTCAGGATGGTGAGTGGCTTGGAGGGGAACTTCCAGGTGGTGGTGTTCCCATGTATCTGCTGCCTGGCATCAGATTCCCACACCTGACCTCGGACCTCCCCGACCCCCTGACCTCTGGACCCTCTTACTCCTCGACCTCTGGACCCCCACACCCCCATCCCCCCCATCCTCTGGACATCTGCAGTCTCTTCCGTTGCCTGAGGCCACTTCTCCCCCTTCCCCAAGCAAGCTTTAGCCTTGCAGACGTTGATAAGCCAGTCCCGCTTTATGGCTGGTGTGATGGTAGAGACCTGCCCAGGAGCCCCCTAAAAGTGATGTGGTTCTGCCTGTGAAGCCTGGCGCTGATGACTACAAGTGCTGCCCGAAGCAAGGTAGGCAAACAAACCTCATAGCCCCAAGCGAAGTGCAGCTCACCAGGTGCACTTCACTTATGTACAGTTGTGAAACACGTGCCTGGATGATCCCACGTTGGGGGGGTTGATTCTGGTGAGCAGGGCTTATAATGATATGCAGATGTTTTAAAATGAAGCTCCTGACGTCCAGCAGCAGGAAATGTGGCCTGCCGTTGATGGGCTGAGCGGACGATTGCAAATTGGTTTCATGACATCGTGAAACCGATTTTTGGCCTTCCCGCCATTTTGTCTGCTCACGTCTTCCATGATGCCTGATGCCAACGGAGATGGAAAATTCCGGCCTAAGTGTCTGCTATTCACCACCAATGATACCCTCGTGTGTTGGTAAGATAGGGAATTTTATACTCATAGTGGCACTCTGTTCAAAAATCCTACTATTCTTCACTATGATGATAAGGTCAGCAAGTCCATGGCAGGTAAACAAATTGACTCTACTGTGCTGGGACTCCCAGTGTAACCTCTCTGCATTGTGTCGTGGTCAATTTGTTAATTTTATATTGCCTGACGACAAATACTGTAGCTGAGTCGAACTATGTCTGGATCCAGATCACTTGGAAAGCAAGTCAGTACAGTTTACTTCATTATGAACTCTGCTGAATCTCTAGTCTCCTGAACAAAAGTTATGCATAAATGCGCCCAGATCTCCAAAGGTAAGCAAGTAAATCCTGGAATACATACTCATTTCATATTTATACTTTTCAAGTCTGGCTGCTGCCCACATTGATCACATTCCAACTTTCCCCAGCTTCAGTAGAGCAGTATTCAGTGGAGTTTTTCATCATTTCACTCCATACCTATCATTTCCCATCCAGATAGTTATCAAGTTCTTTTGGAGGAGTTAACCAGCAAACCTCAACTACTTTTTGCTGAAAATATCCACTACTGGGTGGGAGGCAGAGGGATTGTGCTTGAGGATTTTTAATCCCTGTTCTTCCACGTTCCCTTTCAAAGCCAAATAGCCTACTTAAATTCTGTCAACTATGCCTGGAATGTATGTAGGACATAGATTTGTCTTCTTTCAGTCTTTTGTCTACAATAGGTTTAGAATGTAAGCTCCCTCCTCATACGCTTGAGTCCCAGAATTCCTGCTGTCACTCATTTCTGAACTGTCACTTGTGCATCAATGCTGTCTTGAAGATAGGATGGCAAAGATTAGAAATGGCCTGACCTGTAATTATGCACAATAAGAATAATGGAATAAAATGTTGAGTCACATGACTTTGAGGTGAACAGTACCAATTGATAAATAGGAATGTTATCTTTAGTCTGATTGTGTATGCTTGAATTCGTGCAGGCGCTTTCACTTATTACAAAAAAGGGGCAGGAGGCTGCAGTGAGTTCAAACTCCATTCTTTAGTATTGACTCCCCTTTTCTGGAGAGGTACAACATTCAACAGCCATGGTTGATAACCATTTATACAAGCTCTTACCTTATACATGATTTGCCATTTCAGTCTGTCTCTTTCCCCCTTTCCTTTGGAAATCTGCAGTTTGGGTGCCCATGTCACCACTCATGGCATCGACTGGGCTGAACTTGAAAATGGCAGGGTTCGAGAGGAAGGAAGACCGTGCAAACTCAAAATTTTTCTGAAATAAGAGATGTTTACATTTTTTAGATGAGGGGAATACTTTATACTTAAAAGCACTCCTCACATACTTTTGTCTTTCAATGATGCATATTATCCCACGGAGTGAACAACAAATAAATGAATGTTTCAATTTTAACTTTAAAACCAGAGCCCCCGGACAGAGTTTTCCATGCCTGCTGATAGGCAGGCATGATAGGTGGCGTGAGCGGACAATATGGAGCAATCGGATTGGTGGTTGGGGTTGGGGACCTGTTAAATACAATGTGCAAGCATTCGGGGTGGGGTGGCTGAGCGAAGTGGCCACGCATTCGGGAAACCCGTATAAAGTGACCATTCCTCTGCAACTGAGACAATTCAGACACAGCACATTAATATGACTGGGGTCGGGCTTCTAGCTTATCTGCCCACTCAAGCAACGCAGAGGCATCAAAGTGCCACCAAGTGCTTCAGAGCTAACACCCCCACCGCCCCCACACCCCCACCCCCCACCCCTCCCACCCTGGCACAGACTGCAAATTCGTGAGCACTTTAGTGGACTGCAGAGCAATTGGGCTGCACATATTGTACACTCTCCTCGCTAAAGCTGGCCATGGATCAGTCTCTGCTGGAGGCGCTCACAGCCCCTTGCAATGTCAGCATCCCAGTTAGGAGCAGTCTACCCCATGTTTCAAGCTAACCGGGTGGCCATGCAGTGCACTAATCTCTAGCCATCCAAGTGTTGGCCAGCACTCTCCGGGAAGTGTTAAGGGGTCATCACACTTAACCAGAACAGGTTCTAAGTACATCCATGCTAACCACATGTCTCTCTTCCATCCTCCAGGAGGAGTACATCAGGATCATGAGACCTGGTAAACTAGCTGTATGCCTAATGGCCTACAGAGAGCAAAGAAGACGGATGAGAGTGACTGAGGCTCCTGGCTGTGCAGGAGCAGCAACCTCAGGAAGAAGTGGGGCTGGGACTCCTGCACATGCCGCCCAAGAGCCACAGCAAGCCATCGCTGGTCGGCGCCTAGTGACACCCAGGGTCTACAGATGCTGCCCTTCATTCCTACAGATGACCAAGAACCAGTATCACCAAAGACTGCGCATGTCTAGGGAATTGGTCACTCACATCTGCCAGTTACTGCAGGACCTGCCGCCAAGGGGACATGAGGGCATCCACTGCCAGTGGCTGTGAAAGTGACTGTAGGACTCAATTTCTATGCCAGTGGCTCCTTTCAGGGCTCCACAAGTGACCTCTGTGGGATCTTTTGGGCCTCCACCCACAAATGCATCCATAACATCATGGATGCCATCTTTGCGAGGGCACACAACTTTGTGCATTTTACCTGGGACCAGGACAGCCAGGCTGCAAGAGTGTTGAATTTGCCCAGGTCTCGGGTTTCCCACAGGTGCACACCGACTATACTTATGTGGCGCTCAGATCTTCATCATAACGCACGGTGGACTACATCAACCATAAGGGCTTTCATTCGCTGAATGTGCAGCTGGTGTGCGATCACCAGAATCGCATCCTGCAGGTCTGCGCACTGTTTCCAGGGAGTGTGCACGACTCCTACATCCTCAGTCAGTCACTGATCCCTGGAGTCTTCCATGGCCCACAGAAGCTGCAGGGTTGTCTCCTCAGCGACAAGGGCTACCCACAGAGGCCGTGGCTGATGACACCTCTGCGGCGGCCTCGAACTGCAGCAGAGCGACGGTATAATGAGGCTCATGCTGCAACCCGCAACTTGGTGGAGCAAACCATTGGGATGCTGAAGATGAGGTTCTAGTGCCTGGACTGGTCTGGAGGAGCCCTGCAATATGGTCCACAGATCATGCATCATCGTCGTCTGCTGCGCCATTTACAACCTGGTGCTCCAATAGGAAGATGAGCTGGCTAAGGAGGAGATGGAGGAGCTGCACGTCTCCTCCAATGTGGAGGACACTGATGGGGATGAGGGTGAGGAGATCCTCGGAGACAACAATGATGGAGGTAAGGCCCTCACACTGGCTAGACAAGGCAGGCACGTTCAGGAGGCCCTCACAGCTGCTAGATTTGTGAAGGATGATGACAACATGCAGTGAGGAGACACCATAGTTCCTCACATCGCATTTGTGAATGTTTGACTCCAGTCTGGCTAATGGCAGTGCGAATACCCTCTGTGAGAATGCTCCTGTCTTAGAGAGGTGATGGAGGCCCTAATAGTTGCTCGATTCCAGGAAGATAATGACAACATGCAGTGAG